>NC_092102.1:12688318-12988318 GCF_045679555.1 Salvelinus alpinus
GCTGGAAAGGATTACAAAAGTATCTCTAAAAGCCTTGATGTTCATCAGTCTACGGTAAGACAAATTGTCTATAAATGGAGAAAGTTCAGCACTGTTGCTACTCTCCCTAAGAGTGGCCGTCCTGCAAAGATGACTGCAAGAGCACAGCGCAGAATGCTCAATGAGGTTAAGAAGAATCTTAGTGTCAGCTAAAGACTTACAGAAATCTCTGGAACAAGCTAACATCTCCATTGACGAGTCTATGATACGTAAAACACCAAACAAGAATGGTGTTCATGGGAGGACACCACGGAGAAAGCCACTGCTGTCCAAAAAAAACATTGCTGCACGTCTGAAGTTTGCAAAAGTGCACCTGGATGTTCCACAGCACTACTCGCAAAATATTCTGTGGACAGATGAAACTACAGTTGAGTTGTTAGGAAGGAAGTTTGGAACACTATGTGTGGAGAGAAAAAGGCACAGCACATCAACATCAAAACCTCATCCCATCTGTAAAGTATGGTGGAGGGAGCATCATGGTTTGGGGCTGCTTTGCTGCCTCAGGGCCTAGACAGCTTGCTATCATCAACGGAAAAATGAATTCCCAAGTTAATCAAGACATTTTGCAGGAGAATGTTAGGATTTCTGTCCGACAATTGCAGCTCAAAGGAAGTTAGATGATGCAACAGGACAACAAGACAGGAAATCAACAACAGGATGGCTTGAACAGAAGAAAATACACATTCTGGAGTGGCCCAGTCAGAGTTCTGACCTCAACCCGATTGAGATGCAAGACATCCCAAGAATAATGCTGAACTGAAACAGTTTTGTAAAGAGGAATGGCCCAACATTCCTCCTGACCATTGTGCAGGTCTGATCAGCAACTACAGAAAACGTTTGGTTGAGGTTATTGCTGCCAAAAGAGGGTAAACCATTTATTAAATCCAATGGTTCACATACTTTTTCCACCCTGCACTGTGAATATTTACACGGTGTGTTCAATAAAGACATGAAAACGTATAATTGTTTGTGTGTTATTAGTTTAAGCAGACTGTGGTTGTGTAACGGCTGTCGTCCTCCTCTTCTGACGAGGAGAAGCGAGAAGGATCGGAGGACCAATATGCAGCGTGGTAAGTGTCCATAATGTTTATTTAAAGACATAAACTGAACACTACAAAATACAAAAACAATAAACGAGAAACGAACTAAACCGAAACAGTACCGTGTGGCGACAAACACTAACACGGAAACAAACACCCACAAACCAAAAGTGAAACCCAGGCTACCTAAGTATGATTCTCAATCAGGGACAACGATTGACAGCTGCCTCTGATTGAGAACCATACCAGGCCGAACTCAAAACCCCAACATAGAAAAACACACAGACTGCCCACCCCAACTCACGCCCTGACCATACTAAATAAAGACAAAACAAACGAAATAAAGGTCAGAACGTGACAGTACCCCCCCCCCCCCAAAGGTGTGGACTCCGGACGCAAAACCTGAACCTATAGGGGAGGGTCTGGGTGGGCGTCTGTCCGTGGTGGCGGCTCTGGCGCGGGACGTGGACCCCACTTCATCACAGTTTTTGTCCGCCTCCTTAACCGCCCCCGTGGCCTCTTACGAGCAGCGATCCTAGCCGCCGACCTTGGCCTGGGAACCCCAATAAATGGGCTCACAGGACTGAGGGACACCTCTGGACTGAAAGGCACCTCTGGACTGAGGCGTAGTTCCGGACTGAGGGGCAGCTCCGGACTGAGGGGCAGCTCCGGACTGAGGGGCAGCTCCGGACTGAGGGGCAGCTCCGGACTGAGGGGCAACTCCGGACTGAGGGGCAACTCAGGACTGAGGGGCAGCTCAGGACTGAGGGGCAACTCAGGACTGAGGGGTAACTCAGGACTAAATTAGCTAGTGTCGTGACTTGACTTTTTGTCAGGTGTTAGTTGTGCAGAGGTGAGAACGGAGTCAGGCGCAGGACACAGAACTGAGTAAAATAACGAACTTTACTTGGGGAAATAATCAGGAATTAAATCCACGCAGGGATCACAAACCCTAACACAAAAGACTAACACAGACCAGGAACAATCACGCACAAGACATAATGGGAACCAGAGGGTTAAATAGGGAAATAATAATAACTTAATGGGAACCAGGTGTGTACACTCAAGACATAACAAATGGAAAACAGAAACATGGATCGGTGGCAGCTAGAAAGCCGGTGACGACGAGCGCCGAACGCCGCCCGAACAAGGAGAGGCACCAACTTCGGTGGAAGTCGTGACACTTTTAATATTAATCTGAAGACTGTTATTTATCTAATCAACCTAAATATGTTTAATTGTTACCCGATTTAAATTAATAATGTAAAAATTAACTAATTAGGATCTGGGGCACCATGAGAGCAGTTCTTTAAAGTTGCCATCTCCCGAATTAAACTCTAAAGGTCTTTACCTATCACATTTATAAACAGTCAACTTATTACTCATAACCTCGTATCATATCATCATTCTGAACAGTCGTAACCTCTTTGCATCTGCAAGAATCCAAGCCTTATGATTCAGTACTGCACAAATTGGTTTAATTATTTATTTACTAGCTAACTAAATGGTAACACTGGATAAACACACACACACTTAATACATTAAAAACAGGTTCCAAGCAGACTGACAACAATATGGCTGCTTGTTACAAAAGACATAGAGAGAGAGGGACAGAGGCACTTAACGTTGGTACATTTTAGATACTACTCTCACTTATAGCACTCCTATGCTTTACACACCAACCGCCACCCGCTTGGAGTAAAAATGTAAATGTCTTGGTTTGCTGTGTATCTCTCTGAACCGGGCCACCTTGGAAAGGGGTTGGGCCTTTTCATGGCACGCTTGTAAGGCTCTGATTGTCCAAAAGGGGTCCCCACCTGTCTTCTACTGTTGTTCTCCTCTGCAGTCATCCGGTGACTTGTCGTGTAGTCCTGACCAGAACTACAGAGTTGATTTTCCTTCCATTCGCTCCTGAAGCTTCTTTGAAGATAGGCTAGCCAGCCGTGTAGATGGTTCCCAGTGGGGTGATGAGAATACGATGGTTTGAAAAGAGTAGTAGAAGATTTTGAAGATACTTTACTTAGGACAACTAATCAACCGTACCAGTGATTGTCCGGGAGGTGACTTTATCATCTCTACCTCGTGTTGAGATTGAGTTCAAACTACTTTAAAAGTGAGCTGCAGCTCTATGTCTCTCTGGTCTGATAGGTTAATTCTTAACTCATAATTTTATGCAGTTTGTTCAAAAGGGCAGTTCCTTCAGGCTGACACGCTCTCTGACCTCACTCACAGGCGTGACTTGTCACTGTGCAAAGTTATGTAAAACTATTATCTCTTATGGCTCCAAATTTCATGTCCCTCTCTTAACAAAAACACATAATTTTTCATATTTCATGCACAACGCATAGGATGGACACTTCACACATATAGTGGGTATATACTATCCAAGTTACAGTATTTCCTTTATAACATTTTTAATGACATCACAAAATAACCAAAACGACATTACTGTTCTTTGGATCGCCTCTGACCATTCCCCACATCCTAAGTTAGAAATAGTGTTCTAGTATTCGCTTTAGAACGTGTTAGAGTTACGTGTTAGAGTTTCGGCAGGAGAAGTCTTCTTAAAACAAAGGCACATTCCTTTGGTGAACATTGGAAAGGGAGATGCTGAATGTTCTGTCCTTGATTTACAACAGGGCGTGAGGTGTTAACCCCCACCAGTTCCCTCCTCCCCCCTCTGCAGGTGAGGGGGGGGGGTCTGGTTGAAGTTATTTATTGCAAAGCTGGGGGGGGGGGGTCTGGTTGAAGTTATTTATTGCGAAGCTGATCTGACCTATTTGGATCCTCACAGGACAGTCATGACACTAGTTAACATGAGCCTACAAGACTACATCTAGGCTAACGTTACATATTTAAGTGATAATGCCCGAGAAGCCGGTGTTTGGAGGATATATTGGCACGGGTGTTGTTAGGGCCAAGACGAGGTCGAGGGCCGGCAAACCATGTCAATATATCCTCCAAACCCTGGCATCGAGGGAATTATCACTTTTATACATCGGGTTACCAACATATTCAAATAATGATTGACATATTTTCATTAAAAACGTTATTTTGATTCATTTACTCGTACTATTTCATCCTACAAGATATAGTCCCAACACAAATCTAGGGTTGCTTCCTAACCCGGCTGGTTGTTCGTTCAATCGGTTCGGTTGCCAGAGACGCGACCCAGTCGTTGTCTTTTTGTTCTGTATCTACGGATGCATCCCAGTCGTTCGTTCTAAATGTTCCATTGCCATATTGGCTGACAACGTTCTAAATCTTTCTTGCTAGCTAGCCCAACTACGGCTAACTTAGTCACTTCAAACAGTGCAGCCAGAAGAACAACAATGTAGCTTCATTTGCATTTACATTTACATTTACATTTAAGTCATTTAGCAGACGCTCTTATCCAGAGCGACTTACAAGTTGGTGCATTCACCTTATGATGTCCAGTGGAACAACCACTTTACAATAGTGCATCTAACTCTAAGGGGGGGGGGGGGGTTAGAAGGATTACTTTATCCTATCCTAGGTATTCCTTAAAGAGGTGGGGTTTCAGGTGTCTCCGGAAGGTGGTGATTGATTCCGCTGACCTGGCGTCGTGGGAGAGTTTGTTCCACCATTGGGGTGCCAGAGCAGCGAACAGTTTTGACTGGGCTGAGCGGGAGCTGTACTTCCTCAGAGGTAGGGAGGCGAGCAGGCCAGAGGTGGATGAACGCAGTGCCCTTGTTTGGGTGTAGGGCCTGATCAGAGCCTGAAGGTACGGAGGTGCCGTTCCCCTCACAGCTCCGTAGGCAAGCACCATGGTCTTGTAGCGGATGGGAGCTTCAACTGGAAGCCAGTGGAGAGAGCGGAGGAGCGGGGTGACGTGAGAGAACTTGGGAAGGTTGAACACCAGACGGGCTGCGGCGTTCTGGATGAGTTGTAGGGGTTTAATCGCACAGGCAGGGAGCCCAGCCAACAGCGAGTTGCAGTAATCCAGACGGGAGATGACAAGTGCCTGGATTAGGACCTGCGCCGCTTCCTGTGTGAGGCAGGGTCGTACTCTGCGAATGTTGTAGAGCATGAACCTACAGGAACGGGTCACCGCCTTGATGTTGGTTGAGAACGACAGGGTGTTGTCCAGGATCACGCCAAGGTTCTTAGCGCTCTGGGAGGAGGACACAATGGAGTTGTCAACCGTGATGGCAAGATCATGGAACGGGCAGTCCTTCCCCGGGAGGAAGAGCAGGTCCGTCTTGCCGAGGTTCAGCTTGAGGTGGTGATCCGTCATCCACACTGATATGTCTGCCAGACATGCAGAGATGCGATTCGCCACCTGGTTATCAGAAGGGGGAAAGGAGAAGATTAATTGTGTGTCGTCTTTATAGCAATGATAGGAGAGACCATGTGAGGATATGACAGAGCCAAGTGACTTGGTGTATAGCGAGAATAGGAGAGGGCCTAGAACAGAGCCCTGGGGGACACCAGTGGTGAGAGCACGTGGTGCGGAGACAGATTCTCGCCACGCCACCTGGTAGGAGCGACCTGTCAGGTAGGACGCAATCCAAGCGTGGGCCGCGCCGGAGATGCCCAACTCGGAGAGGGTGGAGAGGAGGATCTGATGGTTCACAGTATCAAAGGCAGCCGATAGGTCTAGAAGGATGAGAGCAGAGGAGAGAGAGTTAGCTTTAGCAGTGCGGAGCGCCTCCGTGACACAGAGAAGAGCAGTCTCAGTTGAATGACTAGTCTTGAAACCTGACTGATTTGGATCAAGAAGGTCATTCTGAGAGCGATAGCAGGAGAGCTGGCCAAGGACGGCACGTTCAAGAGTTTTGGAGAGAAAAGAAAGAAGGGATACTGGTCTGTAGTTGTTGACATCAGAGGGATCGAGTGTAGGTTTTTTCAGAAGGGGTGCAACTCTCGCTCTCTTGAAGGCGGAAGGGACATAGCCAGCGGTCAAGGATGAGTTGATGAGCGAGGTGAGGTAAGGGAGAAGGTCTCCGGAAATGGTCTGGAGAAGAGAGGAGGGGATAGGGTCAAGCGGGCAGGTTGTTGGGCGACCGGCCGTCACAAGACGCGAGATTTCATCTGGAGAGAGAGGGGAGAAAGAGGTCAAAGCACAGGGTAGGACAGTGTGAGCAGAACCAGCGGTGTCGTTTGACTTAGCAAACGAGGATCGGATGTCGTCGACCTTCTTTTCAAAATGGTTGACGAAGTCATCCGCAGAGAGGGAGGAGGGGGGGGGGAGGGGGAGGAGGATTCAGGAGGGAGGAGAAGGTGGCAAAGAGCTTCCTAGGGTTAGAGGCAGATGCTTGGAATTTAGAGTGGTAGAAAGTGGCTTTAGCAGCAGAGACAGAAGAGGAGAATGTAGAGAGGAGGGAGTGAAAGGATGCCAGGTCCGCAGGGAGGCGAGTTTTCCTCCATTTCCGCTCGGCTGCCCGGAGCCCTGTTCTGTGAGCTCGCAATGAGTCGTCGAGCCACGGAGCAGGAGGGGAGGACCGAGCCGGCCTGGAGGATAGGGGACATAGAGAGTCAAAGGATGTAGAAAGGGAGGAGAGGAGGGTTGAGGAGGCAGAATCAGGAGATAGGTTGGAGAAGGTTTGAGCAGAGGGAAGAGATGATAGGATGGAAGAGGAGAGAGTAGCGGGGGAGAGAGAGCGAAGGTTGGGACGGCGCGATACCATCCGAGTAGGGGCAGTGTGGGAAGTGTTGGATGAGAGCGAGAGGGAAAAGGATACAAGGTAGTGGTCAGAGACTTGGAGGGGAGTTGCAATGAGATTAGTGGAAGAACAGCATCTAGTAAAGATGAGGTCAAGCGTATTGCCTGCCTTGTGAGTAGGGGGGGAAGGTGAGAGGGTGAGGTCAAAAGAGGAGAGGAGTGGAAAGAAGGAGGCAGAGAGGAATGAGTCAAAGGTAGACGTGGGGAGGTTAAAGTCACCCAGAACTGTGAGAGGTGAGCCATCCTCAGGAAAGGAACTTATCAGGGCGTCAAGCTCATTGATGAACTCTCCAAGGGAACCTGGAGGGCGATAAATGATAAGGATGTTAAGCTTGAATAGGGCTGGTAACTGTGACAGCATGGAATTCAAAGGAGGCGATAGACAGATGGGTCAGGGGAGAAAGAGAGAATGTCCACTTGGGAGAGATGAGGATCCCAGTGCCACCACCCCGCTGACCAGAAGCTCTCGGGGTGTGCGAGAACACGTGGGCAGACGAGGAGAGAGCAGTAGGAGTAGCAGTGTTATCTGTGGTAATCCATGTTTCCGTCAGTGCCAAGAAGTCGAGGGACTGGAGGGAAGCATAGGCTGAGATGAACTCTGCCTTGTTGGCCGCAGATCGGCAGTTCCAGAGGCTGCCGGAGACCTGGAACTCCACGTGGGTCGTGCGCGCTGGGACCACCAGGCAGCGGCCACGCGGTGTGAAGCGTTTGTATGGTCTGTGCAGAGAGGAGAGAAGAGGGATAGACAGACACATAGTTGACAGGCTACAGAAGAGGCTACGCTAAATTTGCATTTGTTTAAGCTGCTATCTAGTGACATTTATTTTGATACATCCATAACAATGAGCTAATGATGCAAGATTTCACCTGGCATAGAAAATGTACTGTCTCGTCGGGACACTGTTGTTCAAGAGCTAGCCAACAACACAGATACCTGTTTTCTATTGATAGTTATTCGTATACACTACCGGTCAAATGTTTTAGAACACCTACTCATTCAAGGGTTTTTCTTTATTTTTACTATTTTCCACATTGTAGAATAATAGTGAAGACATCAAAACTATGAAATAACATATATTGAATCATGTAGTTACCAAAAAAGCTTTGCACACTCTTGGCATTCTTTCAACCAGTTTCATAAGGAATGCATTTCAATTAACAGGTGTGCCTTCTTAAAAGTTAATTTGTGGAATTTATTTTCTTAATGCATTTGACCCAATCAGTGTTCTGTGGGGTATACAGGGGGTATACAGAAGATAGCCCTATTTGCTAAAAGACCAAGTCCATATTATGGCAAGCACAGCTCAAATAAGCAAAGAGAAATGACAGTCCATCATTACTTTAAGACATGAAGGTCAGTCAATACGGAACATTTCAAGTACTTTGAACGTTTCTTCAAGTGCAGTCGCAAAAAACCATCAAGCGCTATGATGAAACTGGCTCTCATGAGGATCACCACAGGAAAGGAAGACCCAGAGTTACCTCTGCTGCATAGGAACATTTCATTAGAGTTACCAGCCTCAGGAATTGCAGCCCAAATAAATGCTTCACAGAGTTCAAGTAACAGACACATCTCAACATCAACTGTTCAGAGGAGACTGTGTGAATCAGGCCTTCATGGTTGAATTGCTGCAAAGAAACCACTACTAAAGGACACCAATAATAAGAAGAGACTTGCTTGGGCCAAGAAACATAAGCAATGGACATTAGACCGGTGGAAATCTGTCCTTTAGTCTGGAGTCCAAATTGGAGATTTTTGGTTCCAACCGCCATGTCTTTGTGATACACGGTGTGGGTGAATGTATGATCTCAGCATGTGTATTTCCCACCACAAAGCATGGAGGCGGAGGTGCTATGGTGTGGGGGTGCTTTGCTGGTGACACTGTCAGTGATTTATTTAGAATTCAAGGCACACTTAACCAGCATGGCTACCACACCATTCTGCAGCGATACGCCACCCCATCTGGTGTGGGCTTAGTTGGACTATCATTTGTTTTTCAACAGGACAATGACCCAACACACCTCCAGGTGGTATAAGGGATATTTTACCAAGAAGGAGAGTGATGGAGTGCTGCATCAGATGACCTGGCCTCCACAATCCCCCGACCTCAACCAAATTGAGATGGTTTGGGATGAGTTGGACCGCAGAGTGAAGGAGAAGCAGCCAACAAGTGCTCAGCATATGTGGAAACTCCTTCAAGACTGTTGGAAAAGCATTCCAGGGGCCTCCCGGGTGGCGCAGTGGTCTAGGGCACTGCATTGCAGTGCTAGCTGCGCCACCAGAGTCTCTGGGTTCGCGCCCAGGCTCTGTCGCAGCCGGCCGCGACCGGGAGGTCCGTGGGGCGACGCACAATTGGCCTAGCGTCGTCCGGGTTAGGGAGGGTTTGGCCGGTAGGGATATCCTTGTCTCATCGCGCTCCAGCGACTCCTGTGGCGGGCCGGGCGCAGTGCGCACTAACCGAGGGGGCCAGGTGCACGGTGTTTCCTCCGACACATTGGTGCGGCTGGCTTCCGGGTTGGAGGCGCGCTGTGTTAAGAAGCAGTGCGGCTTGGTTGGGTTGTGCTTCGGAGGACGCATGGCTTTCGACCTTCGTGTCTCCCGAGCCCGTACGGGAGTTGTAGCGATGAGACAAGATAGTAATTACTAGCGATTGGATACCACGGAAATTGGGGAGAAAAGGGGAGAACATTTTAAATTTAAATTAAAATAAAAAAAGGAAAAGCATTCCAGGTGAAGCTGGTTGAGAGAATGCCAAGAATGTGCAAAGCTGTCAGCAAAAACTTCCGGCGCCGACAGAGATGGCCGCCTCGCTTCGCGTTCCTAGGAAACTATGCAGTATTTAGTTTTTTTATATGTTATTTCTTACATTGTTACCCCAGGTAATATTAGGTTTTATTACATACAGTCGGGAGGAACTATTGGATATAAGAGCAACGTCAACTCACCAACATTACGACCAGGAATACGACTTTCCCGAAGCGGATCCTCTGTTTTGCCCACCACCCAGGACAATGGATTGGATCCCAGCCGGCGACCCAAAACAACGACGCCGTAGAAGGAGCAGACGGAGCGGTCTTCTGGTCAGGCTCCGTAGACGGGCACATCGCGCACCGCTCCTGAGCATACTACTCGCCAATGTCCAGTCGCTTGACAACAAGGTAGAGGAAATCCGTGCAAGGGTAGCCTTCCAGAGAGACATCAGAGACTGTAAAGTTCTATGTTTCACGGAAACATGGCTCACTCAAGACACGCTATCAGAGTCGGTACAGCCAGCTGGTTTCTTCACGTATCGCGCCAACAGAAACAAGCATCTTTCTGGTAAAACGAAGGGCGGGGGTGTATGCCTTATGATTAACGAGACGTGGTGTGATCATAACAACATACAGGAACTCAAGTCCTTCTGTTCACCTGACTTAGAATTCCTCACAATCAAATGCCGACCGCATTATCTACCTAGAGAATTCTCTTAGATTATAATCACAGCCGCATATATCCCCCCCAAGCAGACACATCGATGGCCCTTAACGAACTTCATTTGACTCTATGTGTCACGTTCTGACCATAGTTCTTGTGTGTTTTGCTTGTTTTAGTGTTGGTCAGGACGTGAGCTGGGTGGGCATTCTATGTTGTGTGTCTAGTTTGTCTGTTTCTATGTTTGGCCTAATATGGTTCTCAATCAGAGGCAGGTGTTTTGTGTTGTCTCTGATTGGGAATCATATATAGGTGGCTTGTTTTGTGTTGGGGTTTGTGGGTGGTTGTTTCCTGTCTTTGTGTTTTCTCTGCACCAGCTAGGACTGTATCGGTTTGCCACATTTTGTTATTTTGTATCGTGTTAAGTGTTCACTGTTTTATCGTTTTATTAAACATGTTGAGCCCTGGCAACGCTGCGTGTTGGTCCGATCCCTGTTACACCCTCTCTTCTCGTGAAGAGAGGGAAGGCTGCCGTTACACTATGTAAACTGGAAACCACATATCCTGAGGCTGTATTTATTGTAGCTGGGGATTTTAACTTCTAGTTCCTCCCAAACCCGGATCCGGGAGCACCCCCCACAGTAAAAAAAGCTGACTAGCATAGCCTAGCATCACAAGTAAATACAAGCATCTAAATATCATTAAATCACAAGTCCAAGACACCAGATGAAAGATACAGATCTTGTGAATCCAGCCATCATTTCTGATTTTTTAAATGTTTTACAGGGAAGACACAATATGTAAATCTATTAGCTAACCACGATAGCAAAAGACACAACTTTTTTTTCTCCACCATTTTTTTCCTGCATGGGCAGCTATCACAATTTCGACCAAATAAAGATATATATAGCCACTAACCAAGAAACAACTTCATAAGATGACAGTCTGATAACATATTTATGGTATAGCATATGTTTTTTTTGAAAAATGTGCATATTTCAGGTATAAATCACAGTTCTACATTGCAGCTGCAATCTGAAATAGCGTTGGAAGCAGCCGGAATAATTACAGAGACCGACGTCAATTACCAAAATACTCATCCTAAAACATTTCTGAAAAATACACAGCATACAGCAAATGAAAGACCAACATTTTGTGAATCCAGCCATCATTTCTGATTTTTAAAATGTTTTACAGGGAAGACACAATATGTAAATCTATTAGCTAACCACGTTAGCAAAAGACACCACTTTTTTTACTCCACCAGTTTTTTACTCCATCAGTAGCTATCACTAATTCGACTAAATAAAGATATATATAGCCACTAACCAAGAAACAACTTCATAAGATGACAGTCTGATAACATATTTATGGTATAGCATATGTTTTTTTAGAAAAATGTGCATTTTTCAGGTATAAATCATAGTTTACCATTGCAGCCACTATCACAAAACTCACCAAAGCGACTAGAATAACTACAGAGAGCAACGTGTATTACCTAATTACTCATCCTAAAACATTTCTTAAAAATACACAGCGTGCAGCAATTGAAAGACACAGATCTTGTGAATCCAGACAATATTTCAGATTTTCTAAGTGTTTTACAGCGAAAACACAATATATCGTTATATTAGCATACCACATGAGCTAACATCACCCCAGCATTGATTCAAGGCAAAAAGAGCGATAACGTTATCACCACCAAAATATATTCATTTTTTCACTAACCTTCTCAGAATTCTTCAGATGACAGTCCTGTAACATCATATTACACAATGCATATAGAGTTTGTTCGAAAATGTGCATATTTAGCATCACAAATCGTGGTTATGCAATGTAATCAGTCAAAACATGGCATGCATTCTGGCCGGCGCCATCTTGGAAAGGCACCTAAGTTTACGATTATTTATCGATTAGATAAACAAAAAAAATACAGGTTGGACAGCTAATGAAAGATGCATTAGTTATTAATGCAACCGCTGAGTTAGATTTTTAAAATTAACATTACTAGACATACAGTGTGCGTTACAGCCAGACTAGTGCCGCAACAATGGCCGACAAATGCGTTTACATTTTTCCACATAAATACGGAATAAAATCATAAATAGCTCTTACTTTTGGACGAGCTTCCATCAGAATCTTGGGCAAGTTGTCCTTTGTCCAAAATAATCGTTGCTTTGTTGTAAAACGTCCTCTTCAACTTCGGAACTAGCAGCTAACAATAGCTATGTCGCACAGACATGCCCAAATGGCCAAAGTGCAATACTAAGGAAATACCGAAAATAGCAATATACTCGCATAAACTGATATAACTCGGTTTAAAATAACTTCGTTATGATGTTTCTAACACCTATATCGGATTAAATTACAGACGGACATATCTAAGGCCGATAACTGAGCGTTTCAAAATGCTATCCTGAGGTCTTGCGTTGCGTAATGGCGGAAGTCGAAAAGAGAGCGCACTTCGTTCCTTGGGGCTTTATAAGCTCTGAGAAATACGTAGAGACTCCATTCCACTTCTCATTGGTTACTGACATCCAGGGGAAGGCGGGTGCAGTTCATTTCGATCCATAGGGCACACACAGAGCTTTAAACTGATCTGAGAACAGAGACTATTTTTCTGACCTTCGCATGTCCTGTCATGATTTTCGCTGTAGAAAGAGTTCTGGTTCACCCACAGACATAATTCAAACGGTTTTAGAAACTAGAGATTGTTTTCTATCCAATAGTAATAATAATATGCATATTGTACGAGCAAGAATTGAGTATGAGGCAGTTTAATTTGGAGACGATATTTTCCAAAGTGGAAACAGCACCCCCTGTATTGAGAAAAGGTTTTAACAAGGATAATCTGAAAACAAGGCTCCCTAAATTCTATCAGCATATCGATTGCGCTACCAGGGCTGGCAAAACCCTATAGATCATTGTTATGTTATTCTAACTTATTCTAACTTCCGCGACGCATATAAGGCCCTCCCCCGCCCTCCTTTCGGGAAAGCTGACCACGACTCAATTTTGTTGCTTCCAGCCTATAGATATAAACTTAAACAGGAAGCTCCCGCGCTCAGGTCTGTTCAACGCTGGTCCGACCAATCGGATTCCACGCTTCAAGATTGCTTCGATCACGTGGACTGGGATATGTTCCCGCATTGCGGCGAACAACAACATTGATGAATACGCTGATTCGGTGAGCGGGTTTATTAGCAAGTGCATCGGTGAAGTCGTACCCACAGCGTCTATTAAAACATTCCCAAACCAGAAACCGTGGATTGATGGCAGCATTCGCGCAAAACTGAAAGGGCGAACCACTGCTTTTAATCAGGGCAAGGTGACCCGGAAACATGACCGAATAAAAACAGTTCCCTCCACAATGCAATCAAACAAGCTAAGCGTCAGTATAGAGACGAAGTAGAGTCACAATTCAACGGCTCAGACACGAGAGGTATGTGGCAGGTTCTACAGTTAATCACGGACTATAAAAGGAAAAACAGCCCGTCGCGGACCAGGATGTCTTGCTCCCAGACAGACTAAACAACTTCTTTGCTCGCTTTGAGGACAATACAGTGCCACTGACAAGGCCCGCTACCAAAACCTGCGGGCTCTCCTTCACTGCAGCCGACGTGAGCAAAACATTTAAACGTGTCAACCCTCGCAAGGCTGCAGGCCCAGACGGCATCCCCAGCCGCGTCCTCAGAGCATGCGCAGACCAGCTGGCTGGTGTGTTTACGGACATATTCAATCAATCCTTATCCCAGTCTGCTGTCCCCACATGCTTCAAGAGGGCCACCATTGTTCCTGTTCCCAAGAAAGCTAAGGTAACTGAGCTAAACGACTACCGCCCCGTAGCACTCACTTCCGTCATCATGAAGTGCTTTGAGAGACTAGTCAAGGACCATAGCACCTCCACCCTAACAGACACCCTAGACCCACTCCAATTTGCTTACCGCCCCAATAGGTCCACAGACGACGCAATCGTAATCACACTGCACACTGCCCTAACCCATCTGGACAAGAGGAATACCTATGTGAAAATGCTGTTCATAGACTACAGCTCAGCATTTAACACCATAGTACCCTCCAAACTCGTCATCAAGCTCGAGACCCTGGGTCTCGACCCCGCCCTGTACAACTGGGTCCTGGACTTCCTGACGGGCCGCCCCCAGGTGGTGTGGGTAGATAACAACATCTCCACCCTGCTGATCCTCAACACTGGGGCCCCACAAGGGTGCGTTCTCAGCCCTCTCTTGTACTCCCTGTTCACCCACGACTGCGTAGCCATGCACGCCTCCAACTCAATCATCAAGTTTGCAGACGTCACTACAGTGGTAGGGTTGATTACCAACAACGACGAGACGGCCTACAGGGAGGAGGTGAGGGCCCTCGGAGTGTGGTGTCAGGAAAATAACCTCACACTCAACGTCAACAAAACAAAGGAGATGATCGTGGACTTCAGGAAACAGCAGAGGGAGCACCCCCCTATCCACATCGACGAGACAGTAGTGGAGAGGGTAGAAAGTTTAAAGTTCCTCGGCGTACACATCACGGACAAACTGAAATGGTCCAACCACACAGACAGCATGGTGAAGAAGGCGCAGCCACGCATCTTCAACCTCAGGAGGCTGAAGAAATTCGGCTTGTCACCAAAAACACTCACAAACTTTTACAGATGCACAATCGAGAGCATCCTGTCGGGTTGTATCACCGCCTGGTATGGCAACTGCTCCGCCCATAACCGTAAGGCTCTCCAGAGGGTAGTGAGGTCTGCACAACGCATCACCGGGGGCAAACTACCTGCCCTGAAGGCAAAGGGTGGCTATTTGAAGAATCTCAAATCTCAAATATATATTTTTGTTTAACACTTTTTTGGTTACTACATGATTCCATATGTGTTATTTCCTAGTTTATGTCTTCACTATTATTCTACAATGTAGAAAATAGTACAAATAAAGAAAAACCTTTGAATGAGTAGGTGTTCTAAAACTTTTGACCGGTAGTGTATATGAATTTATCAAGCCAACACGCAACATGCAATACAAGACTCTATTATTATAATGGGAGATTATAATACGGTTTTAAATACCCTAATGGACCGCAAAGGAAATCACACTACAAACTATTACCCTCATGCACTTAAGGAAATCACGAATATCATGGATATATTGGAACTAGTGGATATATGGAGGCTTAAATATCCTGACCTAGTGAGATATACATGGCGGAGGATCAATCATGCTAGTCGTTGTGTAACGGCAGCCTTCCTCCTCTTCACGAGAAGAGAGGGTGTAACAGGGATCGGACCAACACGCAGCGTAGCCAGTGCTCAACATGTTTAATAAAACGAAACAGTGAACACTTACAACGATACAAAATAACAAAATGTGGCAAACCGATACAGCCCTATCTAGTGCAGAGAAAACACAAAGACAGGAAACAACCACCCACAAACCCCAACACAAAACAAGCCACCTATATATGATTCCCAATCAGAGACAACACAAAACACCTGCCTCTGATTGAGAACCATATTAGGCCAAACATAGAAACAGACAAACTAGACACACAACATAGAATGCCCACCCAGCTCACGTCCTGACCAACACTAAAACAAGCAAAACACACAAGAACTATGGTCAGAACGTGACATCTTGACTACTTTCTTATGTCATTCTCGTTGGCATCAAAAGTTTTTAAAAATTTGATAGGGAACAGAATGCGGTCGGACCATCAAATTATTGGCATATACATTACTCTTACAGAATTTCCACTTGGGCAATGATATTGGAAATTTAATCAACCTTTTGGATGATAAAAAAAAAAACTAAGACAAGAACTTATAGCTGACTTTTTCCAACAAAACAGATCCATTTACTATATGGGACACTTTTAAATGTGCCTTTAGAGGCCATGAAATTCTATGCTCATTGTCACGCCCTGACCGTAGATTGCTTTGTATGTTTCTATTTTTAGTTTGGTCAGGGTGTGATGTTGGTGGGTATTCTATGTCTATGTTGTAGGTCTAGGTTTTCTGTTTCTGTGTGGTTGGCCTGGTGTGGTTCCCAATCAGAGGCAGCTGTCTATCGTTGTCTCTGATTGGGAGCCATATTTAGGTAGCCTGCTTTCCCACTTTTGTTTGTGGGTGGTTGTTTCCTGTTTAGTGTTTTGTTTCACCTTTCAGGACTGTTCGTTTGTCGTTTTTGTTGTTTGTCAAGTGTTTTCGTATTTTATAAAAAAATATGACCACTTACCACGCTGCACCTTGGTCCTCCTCTCCTTCTCCAGATGACAATCGTTACACTCATATTTAAAAACAAAATCAATTTAGGTCAATAGAGTTCATAATAGAGTGACTAACAGTACAGATAGATAGCAATTACAACGGTACCATAGAGGCACAGAATAAGCAACAGGAAAAACAAAAAGAACTGGAGGAACTTATTCAAGAAAGATCCAGTGTAATATATTGTAAAAATAAAGCGAACTGGATGGAATATGGGGGATAATGCACCAAATAATTTTTGAATCTTCAACATAGAAATGCTAGTCACCCATCATTCACCAAACTATCTTTTGAAAGAGGAAGCAAAGTACTTTAAGCATATGTTTTTGTTTCAGTCTTCTCCATCTCCATTAACCAAAGTTAATTGTACGGACGTTTTTTCTATTAATAATGAACAGCTGTACAGAAAGACTCATGTGAAGGCGAAATTACAGGAGAAACTTCTTGATGAAATTAAAGCCTTTTAAATCCGGGAAAACTCCAGGGCTGGATGGCATACCAGTTAAGGTACATCAAACCTTTTTGGATGTACTCATAGGACCGTTATTAGCATGTTTTAACCACTCCTAAAAAAATGGTAGAGTATCATACTCAACAAAAAGGTCTGATTTCACAATTACTGAAACAATATATAGATCCAGTCCATTCAATAAATTGGAGGCGCCTTACACTTCGGTGTTGTGATGCAAAAATTCTAATAAAATACCTAGCGCATAATATTAAAAACGTATTGTCGGATATTATTCAGCCTAGTTTTTTTATATGGACGATACATTGGAAATAATATAAGACAAGTACTGGAAACAGTAGAACACTATGAAAAATCTTGGATACCAGTCCTGGTATTCATAACTGACTGAAAAGGCTGGAGCGAAGGTTCACCTTTCAACAGGACAACGACCCTAAGCACACAGCCAAGACAATGCAGGAGAGGCTTCAGGACAAGTCTCTGAATCTCCTTGAGTGGCCCAGCCAGAGCCCAGACTTTAACCTGATCGAAGATCTCTGGATAGACCTGAAAATGCTGTGCAGCAATGCTCTCCATCCAACCTGACAGAGCTTGAGAGGATCTGCAGGGAAGAATGGGAGAAACTCTCCAAATCCAGATGTGCCACGCTTGTAGCATTATATCCAAGAAGACTCAAGGCTGTAATCGCTGCCAAAGGTGCTTCGACAAAGTACTGAGTAAAGGGTCTGAATACTTATGTAAATGTAATTTCCTGCCTGACTCTGATTTGGATAACGACTCTTTGCCTGCCTTGACTTATCTTTGCCTGCCTTGACTTACCTTTTGCCTGCCCCTTGTACTATAATAAACTCTGAGACTCGTACTATTCGCCTCCTGTGTCTGCATCTGGGTCTTAGCCCGAGCCTTGATAATTATAGCATTTCTCCTTTGCCAAGATAATCCATCCACCTCACAGGTGTGGCATATCAAGAAGCTGATTAAAAATCATGATCATCACACAGGTGCACCTTGTGCTGGGGAAAAGAAAAGGGCACTCTAAAATCTGCAGTTTTGTCACACAACACAATGCAACAGACGTCTCAAGTTTTGAGGGAGCTTGCAATTGGAATGCTGACTGCAGGAATGTCCACCAGAGCTGTTGCCAGAGAATTTAATGTTCATTTCTCTACCATAAGCCGCCTCCATCTTTGTTTTAAAGAATTTGGCAGTACGTCCAACCGGCCTCACAACCGCAGACCACATGTAACCACGCCAGCCCAGGACCTCCACATCTGGCTTCACCTAAGGATCGTCTGAGACCAGCCACCCGGACAGCTGATGAAACTGAGGAGTATTTCAGTTTGTAATAAAGCCCTTTTGTGGGGAAAAACTCATTGGCTGGGCCTACTTCCCCAGTGAGTGGACCTGGCTGCGCCCCTGCCAAGTCATGTTAAATCCATAGATTATGGCCTAATGAATTCATTTCAAATGACTGATTTCCTTATATGAACTCAACTCAGTAAAATCTTTGTAATTGTTGCATTTATATTTTTATTCAGTATCCTGCAACCAAAAACAAGCTACATATGGACAGTACCAAAATAAATGATCTAACTAGTCTGTCTCTTCGTGAGCAAAATCTGCAGGGGTGGGATGATTGTATCCCCTATACAGTGCATTCGGAAAGTATTCAGACCCCTTGACTTTTTCCACATTTTGTTACGTTACAGCCTTGTTCTAAAATGGATTCAAATGTTTTTTTCCCCTCATCAATTTACACACAATACCCCATAATGACAAAGCAAATACAGGTTTCTAAAATGTTTTGTTAAATTATATAAAATATATATATCACATTTACGTAAGTATTCAGACCCTTTACTCAGTACTTTGTTGAAGCACCTTTGGCAGCGATTACAGCCTCGAGTCTTCTTGGGTATGACGCTGGCACACCTGTATGCCAAGGTGTGCCAAGTCTGAGGTCCTGAGAGCTCTGGAGCAGGTATTCATCAAGGATCTTTCTGTGCTTTGTTCCGTTCATCTTTTCCTCAACCCTGACTAGTCTCCCAGTCCCTGCCTTTGAAAAACATCCCCACAGCATGATGCTGCCACCACCATGCTTCACTGTTGGGATGGTGCCAGGTTTCCTCCAGGCGTGACGCTTGGCATTCAGGCCAAAGAGTTCAATCTTGGTTTCATCAGACCAGCGAATCTTGTTTCTCATGGTCTGAGAGTCCTGTAGGTGCCTTTTTGCAATCTCCAAGCAGGTTGTCATGTGCCTTTTACTGAGGAGTGGATTCCGCCTGGCCACTCTACCATAAAGGCCTGATTGGTGGAGTGCTGAACTCTGGAGCTCCCTGACCAAGGCCCTTCTCCCCGATTGCTCAGTTTGGCCGGACAGCCAGCTCTAGGAAGAGTCCTGGTGGTTCCAAACTTCTTCCATTTAAGAATGATGGAGGCCACTGTTTTCTTGGGGACCTTCAATGGTGCAGACATGTTTTGGTACCCTTTTCCAGATCTGTGCCTCGAGACAATCCTGTTTCGGAGCTCTACGGACAATCCCTTCGACCTCATGGCTTGGTTTTTGCTCTGACATGCACTGTCAACTGTGGGACCTTATATAGACAGGTGTGTGCCTTTCCAAATCATGTCCAATCAACTGAATTTACCACAGGTGGACTCCAATCAAGTTATAAAAACATCTCAAGGATGATCAATGGAAACAGAATGCACAAATTTCGAGTCTCATAGCAAATGGTCTGAATACTTATGTAAATAATGTATTTCTGTTTTCTATGTTTTATAAATTTGCAACAAATTCTATAAACCTGTTTTTGCTTTTCATTATGGGGTATTGTGTGTACATTTTTTTTATTTAATCAATTTTAGAATAAGGCGGTAACGTAACAAAATGTGGACAAAGTCAAGTGGTCTGACTACTTTCCGAAGGCACTGTAATGGAGAACACAACTTTATTCTCATAATGAATTCATGAAGGGAAAAAAATGAATAAATTAACCCCTTTTTTATAATGCATCATATGCAGACATATAACGCCTTAGTTATGAGACAGGCATAATGCATGGGGAGCGACTATAAAAAAAGTTCAAAATGGTCTACGTCCCAAATCGCACCCTATTTCCCATGAGCTCTGGTCAAAAGGAGTGCACTATAAAGGGAATAAGGTGCCATTTTGGACAGACACACATGATGGCCATCTCACCTGACATGTGTCAACTCCCCCAGTCTCAGAGCCAGCACAGATCATACCATTCTTGATGTAACTGTTGTACCAGTCTATCCGATTACGAGTGTTTCTCTCAATCAGCTTCTCCTCAACTTCCTGCAGTATGCCCATCGGCTTTTCTAAAGAGAGACCAGACACACATGCTGTATTCATCTACTGCTAAATTCAACATTCAGCACTGTTGTGCCCTTGAGCAAGGCTCTTATAGTCTAGTCCCAGATCTCTTTGTGCTATCATGTCAACTCCTTGTCTTAACCCCTAACTGCTCTTCACCCTGGGGCACTGAACTGTGGCTGACCCCGTGGTCCTCTCAAATGGCTGTCTTTGTGTTATACGGGGGGTTGAGAGCAGTGCAGGAGACCAGCTTCAGATGTAAAAGTTTGATTAATAAAGGTAATATTGTAATTTCCTAATAGATCCCACACAAACCTTTGAAATAAGTGCTGCCCCAGCTACTGACAAAACACAGGTTGAGGTTTAAATTGAATTCCTCCATCTCGTCTTCCACTGTACAGACAGGCGGGACAAATCAGTGTACTCCAGTGGAGAGCAGAGACGCAGAAGAGGTAGGTCATTGGAGAAGCTGGGGTGGTGAAACTTCTCATGAGTTCTGACCTCTGTAACATAGCGCTGTTAGCACATTGAGTTCTGCCAACACGCGTAGACTGGACATCCTATGGGGTCTAGGTGCAGCAGAAAAGAGAGTTGGGGTGAACAACAAAAATGACTGTATTTAGCAGAAAAGTGATAGCAGCTTTTTTACATTGAGCAATGACTAAGGAAAAATGGCAGCGTGTGTCGGTCACTAATGTCATTTCAAAGTGTTATAGCATTGTCTTATTTGGCCTAAACAATTAACAAAATAGTAATCTGAAAGGTGTAGCCGAGCCTGCATGTATCAGTTCCACTGTCAATTACCTATATTAAGTAAATATACATTTATGCCTTTTTTGGATTTATCTGCTTTACAGTAATTCCTCTAGCCTATACCAATATATATGTGTGCTCTTGCCAACTACATTGCTGTCGTTGTCCAGCCAAACACATGGCATGACAATGAGTGACAAGAAGTTGGCATGATAGCCCAATCAGACTGGCACTCAGGCTAGGATTTCTCTAATAAAAATATCTACTAAATATAGGCTGCCTATTCTTGCAGGCCTGTAAATGACTCACGGAACGACTGTGCAGCAGTGAGCACTCAGAGGTTGTTGAGGATAGTCCCGCCACAGAGGTGCCACGACTTCACTTGCACGCTGGCCTGCCAAGGCCAGGCACCCAAAGGTGCATCATGCCCTCCAACAACACGTGACGCTCCTGGAGCATCTGCCAACGGCCGCTGTCAGCATGCGATCATTAACAACACCGAATATTAAACGTTTAGAATGTACATTTAAGTTTCAGTTAAAGTTTTGATTTACATTAGAAATGGGGAAGATCTCCCATGTGTCAGTTAAATAGGATCAGCGTTCGCGTCATCGTCATCGTCTCGGAATGTATTGGCAACTTTGAGTGAGCCACATTCAGGCCACGTTCAAGCATCGTTTAGCGCGGGCTCCAAGTGCAAACCCTAGCCTACTCGTTGCGAACAAGTCTACGACTTACTTCCGTGTGCTGAAACTTCAGACAACAATACACTTATATACAGGGCACATAGAAAGATTCCAAATGCCCTAAAGTCCATTATTTGAGTGAGGAAATGTAGGCTAGATGGATTAAACTGACAGGTGGATCCAATAGGGGGTTCATTTATTGATTCCTTCATGTATTATTTCAAAGTGTAGAGGTGTCGGCATTGTGACCTTATACCACGTTTGGTCACTCTTTGATTAGTACTGCAGGGTGTGAGAGGTCACTTGAGTCAATAACCTACTAGGTCTGTAAAAAAAGGGATACTGTTGATACCCTTGAACAATATTATAGGTTTATCCTACCATAGACTACAATATAATTTCTGATTTTGCATATCCTTATTTGCAACGAATTTTAGGGCCAATTTCAAGTTTCTCATGTAATCATTTTAGTAAAACATTCCTGTAGTGTAGATCTATGCCAACAACTCATTACTTTGCCCACCATGTACAGTAAGTAGTAAGCCGCGTATCATCCATCAGAAAGAAATCTTACAAGACTGTAAAAAGTGGTCCACACCATGTTCAGCTGATATGGCTTTGCTCATTCAGTTGCTGTGCCTATGCTGAACGTCTTATAGGCTAGTCTTTTTAACGATTTCACATCTCGTGGAGGTATTTGAACAAATGTTAGATAACAATTCACCTGTTTATCATAGGCCTATTTTTAAGCGAAGATGAATGGTGGTGGTGGTCACTGATTTCTTCAGTGAAAGGCACTTGGCGACACTCCCTTACATTTCTGCTGAGAGTCATCAATTATGCAGCCAGGGTAGCTGCAAGTACTGAGAGGGAAGATAGCAGCAACAATATGGCGACAACCGCAGTTTCTCCCGAATCTTTTCGACATCTGCAGTCCAACAACGCCTTTCTGGGTTCCTTGTAACGCTTATAAAGTAGGTGAATTCTTTGCTTTTTCTGAAACGTTTGCATGTTTTGACGAATCGGTTGGTTATAGTCTGTCAATAACCTTATAAAAATGTCGCAGAGCCGCTCTCTGACCAGCATTTTTTTGTTGCTTGAATAGGCTGCCTGCCAGAGCCTAAACCAGATTCCCGTTATATTTAAGCTTAATCGATATATTGCTAATTTCCTGAACAGAGCTAACCATAATATTGTTCAGACAAGTAGGACAAATGATGACGTGACGATGTCCCCGATTTTGACTGCTTAAAAAACTAAACGATGAAATTATTTAAAAAAAATCTAAATGTATCATTATCAAACGAAAATGAATGATTTCGAGTTTAAATGTGTATTTATTTTCGTGATAGTTATGACACGCAGCAAATATGGGCCAATGTATGGTGATGAGAACAAGTAGCCTAATGTGATAGCCTAATTCACTCCTCCACCATGCATTTAAAAAAAATCATCCATCTATTCTAGCCTATTCTAACATGTAGAGGGGTGTTGGTACCAGAGCCTTTGAAACGGCGCTGCTATCCTTCACACCTCTTTTTCATCCACCTTTCATCTAAAAAATATATAATCAAAGCAAGAATCTTATTACCATTGTAATTTCGTTGCATACACATACCCTGGTATCGATCTGGTGGTCGACATGGCTTTACGGGTGTGGTAGCCTACATACTGTATCTCCTTCCTTCAAGGAGCCTATTTTAGGACTAGGCAGCGTGTTAAACGCTCAGAATATCCTAGAAACACTGAATTATTGGAGAAAATGATGGAGAACAATATTTTTTTCCTGAGTCTATGATGTTGATGGCGACAAGGTAGGACTATGTGTTCGAGATGGGACTTTTTTGCTCCGTGGAAAAACCTGAGCATAACATAGAAACCACCCACTGCAGCATTTCGCAGTGTTTCCTAGGCTCTGATGGGCCGCACTTTTGGGTAGGCTGCTGCTAAACGTGTGCATCGCAATATCTGTGCACGATGCTTATCATGCCTTATTATGTAAAGTCTACTAACCGACTTTTGTAATACGGTTGGCAACGATAGAATGATCGATATTAATGTTTATACATCAGAACAAACACACCATTCAGCAATAGCTCGCCTATTGCGCCTGTGAAAAAATGAGATTAGATAACAACGATACAGTGGCCTAGTGTGCATGTCTTTGCCAGGGAGATTGGTGTCATTGAGTTTATAATATAGTAAACAATAGTATAAGCTGAAATTGACAGGGCCATCGACTACCAGGAATATGGCAGGTGGTGCAACAACCCACTGAGACCTGCCTGCTTCTTTACAGAATATAGATTGCCATCATACCATGACGCTGAATGTGTAGCCTAGGGTATGTTTGGAAAATGAAAGGGGTGGTCATTATGTAAGGGCATTTAGGTAGCCTAAGGACATTTGGCCACCGGTTTACCTGTGAGACACGGTCGTTAACGGGAAAAGCTGCATGGTGCTCTGTGTCTGAAATGGTTACATAAAACATGCTGGTGCACCTCTACTGGATGAAACAAAATGACTGAAAAACGGTTAATTTCGTATGTCCCATTGGGTCCAAGTAAGAATAGAATGAGGGATGGTTGCTATCACATTATGCTGATGCATAGCCTTATTTTACACCAGCCAGTGAGTAACATTTACGTCGGTAAGTAAACGCTGTAGCCTAAACAACCATCATGTGCATTTTGATCTTGCTTGATGAGTTAAGTGTTTGTTTTATCAACGTGACATATTTAATTATCGGATTATACCACACCTGCAGCCCATATCCCTGTTAGTAAACCATTACCCTGTAGCCTATGTCTATAGGCTCATGGCCTGCATGCATCCCAAAATCTTGTTGTCTTGTTTGTCCTGTTATCTATATCCTTTTTGAGTGTAAAGCAATAAAATAAAAAGAGTGACGAAGTTGATATCGCATTAAAACGGCTATTTTGTAACCTGATATTTCAGCCGCTTTCCTTGCTGATCTTGTGGTGCTGAAATGGACAGCGCCCGTGAGAAGCGTGAGAGGAGGGATTGGAATGCAGCTTTCCTTCTCTTATCTCCGATTTTAGACTGCAATATGAGATTTTAGCCTTTTCTACGTGTTTCATGAGCTGTAAGGTTAGTTATGTTGTCAGTCCCTGTAGTTTGTTACATTGTGTCAATGCAAACAACACAATTATACAAGCTCTACAGTGGACGAGCATTCAGCATGAGAACAAGCCCTGACATTTTGTCGTTTGTTGATTTGAATCTTTCATTTGAAATCGTGAGATTTATTCAACGTTATTCATTGCAATATGTTAGCAGGAAGTTTCGATATTTACAGGTTTATAAATGATTAATGATAGGCCCATTTTGGATGTAGGCCTGGGCCTCATCCTTCTTCGACCTTCTGGGTCTGATGAGAGATCTGATTCAGAGGTTAGATATAAACCTATACAGAACGTGTAGGCTATAGACTGTACAATTTGTAAAATGTGTGATTTGTTCTGATATGTGTTTAACATACTTATAATCTGGACAGCATGATTTTGCTATATGGACAGAAGTACCCTCCTAGAGACGCTTTGAAATGGTCTTTTGACAGATGTGATGCCCCAACATGATTCTGTACTAATGTCATGTACTGTACAGTATCCTATTATGTGAGGTATGATGTGGGAAATAGATCTACCAGCAACTGAATTGGTGCTGTTTTCATACTTTCTTAAGGAAATTCAAAGCAAAGGTATAGTTATACTGTATTGGGAACCCGTACGCAAGCTACTGTAAGACAGTGCCAATGTAAGTGAAAGTTCCGGTATTTTATTAGTGGGATTAAACTGTGTAGTGACAGTGTGTCAGAGTTTTGCTCTTCTGACTGTCTTTCATTGATTAGGCTCTCTCTCTCTCTCTCTCTCTCTCTCTCTCTCTCTCTCTCTCTCTCTCTCTCTCTCTCTCTCTCTCTCTCTCTCTCTCTCTCTCTCTCTGTGTGTGTGTGTGTGTCCCTGACCTCTGTCTTAGTATCTTCATCCTTCTCTCTTAAGAGTCACAGGTTGCGTGACAAATTGCACCCTATTTTCTGCACTACTTTTGACCAGATTCCTATAAGTACTGGACTACTTTTGACCAGATTCCTATAACACTGGACTACTTTTGACCAGATTCCTATAAGCATTGGACTACTTTTGACCAGATTCCTATAACACTGGACTACTTTTGACCAGATTCCTATAACACTGGACTACTTTTGACCAGATTCCTATAACACTGGACTACTTTTGACCAGATTCCTATAAGTACTGGACTACTTTTGACCAGATTCCTATAAGCATTGGACTACTTTTGACCAGATTCCTATAACACTGGACTACTTTTGACCAGATCCCTATAAGTACTGGACTACTTTTGACCAGATTCCTATAACACTGGACTACTTTTGACCAGATTCCTATAACACTGGAGTACTTTTGACCAGATTCCTATAAGCATTGGACTACTTTTGACCAGATTCCTATAAGTACTGGACTACTTTTGACCAGATTCCTATAACACTGGACTACTTTTGACCAGATTCCTATAACACTGGACTACTTTTGACCAGATTCCTATAACACTGGACTACTTTTGACCAGATTCCTATAACACTGGACTACTTTTGACCAGATTCTTATAACACTGGACTACTTTTGACCAGATTCTTATAACACTGGACTACTTTTGACCAGATTCCTATAAGCATTGGACTACTTTTGACCAGATTCCTATAACACTGGACTACTTTTGACCAGATTCCTATAACACTGGACTACTTTTGACTAGATTCCTATAAGCATTGGACTACTTTTGACCAGATTCCTATAAGCATTGGACTACTTTTGACCAGATTCCTATAACACTGGAGTACTTTTGACCAGATTCATATAACACTGGACTACTTTTGACCAGATTCCTATAAGTGCTGGACTACTTTTGACCAGATTCCTATAACACTGGAGTACTTTTGACCAGATTCCTATAAGTGCTGGACTACTTTTGACCAGATTCCTATAAGCATTGGACTACTTTTGACCAGATTCCTATAACACTGGACTACTTTTGACCAGATTCCTATAACACTGGACTACTTTTGACCAGATTCCTATAAGTACTGGACTACTTTTGACCAGATTCCTATAACACTGGACTACTTTTGACCAGATTCCTATAACACTGGACTACTTTTGACCAGATTCCTATAACACTGGACTACTTTTGACCAGATTCCTATAACACTGGACTACTTTTGACCAGATTCTTATAGGCACTGGACTACTTTGGGCACTAGTCAAAAGTAGGGCACTATGTAAAGGGAATAGGGGGAAATTCTGGCTGCAGGCAAAGCTACAAATACAATATAGCCCTAAAAGCATGATGTCATCCCATGATCATGTAGCATCTCATGTAGCCATCTCATGTTGCATCTCATGTAGCATCTCATGTATAATCTCATGTAGCCATCTCATGTAGCATCTCATGTAGCATCTCATGTAGCCATCTCATGTAGCCATCTCATGTAGCATCTCATGTAGCCATCTCATGTAGCATCTTTAGCTCTGTCAAGTAAGTGTCTATATTGTCAAACTAGGAAACATGACCCTATGAATGCACTTATGAGGCATTTTTGTAAAACATTTTTTACCTTTAATCAAACCGGGAAAGACCCAAAAGGTAAGAAACCTCTTTTACGAGGGGGAGCCTATGAATGATAGGCTATGCATTGTGCTGCTGTTGTAAAACAGATTCTGTTGTACTATAGTGTGTCTGTGTATTCTCTGAATCAGCAGGAAATACAGGTCAGTGGAAGGTGTTTCCTTACAGTTACACATCCCATTAGTCTGTTGTGGTCTGCTGGGTCTGTTGCCAGATGGGTCTCTTATTTCCTGTATTGGCACAGAGATTCATGACATGACACATTTCTATACTACTACTATACTACTATACTATTACCATAATATTATTGCGTTTCCTACATTGTGCCAAGCATGGTCAGCATGGGTTGTGACAGTGAGAAACGTGCCATCATACAATGAAATGGCAAGCATTCTAATTCTATGCTTGCCATATGAAGACAATATTAGTGTTTTATACTGGGTTGGTAGTCAGGATGAAGCTCCTCCTCCAAGATGGTACCCACCAAATCCTTTCATCATCATCATAATATCCTTTGAATATTCATAATTCTTTCAGTAAGTTGACACATCTCTGATTTCAACACGCCTGAATCAACCACACCTTTTGAAATGATGCAATCAGTATCTTCAATTGATAATGAGCACAAATAATATATCAATCTGAGTAAAACGCTATTGAGTAGTTTCTCCCCCCAAAATACTTATCTTTTAATAAATATATATTTTAATAAAACACAGGGTGTCACCTACAGCACTTAATGGCTTCCTCACAAATGGCACCCTGCTTCCTGTATAGTGGACAACTTTTGACCAGGGTCCATAGGGCTATGTAAACTATATAGTGACTAGGGTGCCATTTGAGATGCAACCAATGATCAAACCTACTTGTCATATCTATCATAGATGAAAGCCATTGACTCATATTTGTTCCGTCTTTCTACATCTGTAGTGTGTTTCGAAAATAGCAGCATCATTATTTGATGTTTTCATTGGTATTTTTAGTTTGATGATCTCACATTAAAACCCTTATCTCTCATTCAGTGTTAGTGTCTGGGGGCCCGTACCAAATGGTACCCTATTCCCTACATAGTGCAATACTTTGGACTAGGGCCCATAGAACTCTGGTCAAACGTAGTGCACTATATAGGTAATAGGGACACACACTCTGTTTTCTTCTTCTGTCAAGACTAGACTGTACTGGTCCATTTCTGTGACGGCTCTGCTGTGACAGAACTAGAAAGACCTTCTCTTGCTCTGAGGCTCTTCCTTACTGTAGACAAACAGGGAGAGAGTATCTGCATCCCAAATGGCACTCTATCCCCTACATAGTGCACTACTTTTGACCAGGGCCCATAGTGCATGCACAAAAAGAGTTACACTGAGTAATAATAATGATAATACTTCCAGTTCATACAGATACATCTTGCTGTTATGATAATGCATGTATGACATTTACAAAAAAGATACAAAATTATTCAAACCATTTAATATTTTATGCCTTTTATTTTCAAGAAAAGCACATCCAAAACTCAAGGGCCTCAACTACTCTCTTGGCTCAATTGTTCTTCTTTCTCCTCCTCTCTACTCTCTCTCTTTGGCCCCCCAGAGCTGGTTACAGTGGATGGTACAATACTTGACGACCAAGTAGCTGCAGGATGAAAACATGGCTGCACCCCTTATGGCACCACCAGGACCTGACAGCTTCAAGTATTTTACCGCGGAATCATTGGCTAACATCGAGCTCCGGATCAACGAGGAGAAGAACAAACCGCCGCCCAAGCAGGACAGCAGTCACCGTGACGACGACGATGACAATAAACCCAAGCCCAACAGCGACCTGGAGGCTGGGCGGAATCTGCCCTTCATCTATGGCGACATCCCTAGTGGAATGGTGGCGACACCACTGGAGGATTTGGACCCCTTTTACCAGGCTCAGAAAGTAAGTAAGAAACACACCTCCTCCGTATCCCCTTCTCTAGCTCACACACATACACACACACATCCCTTCTTGCCCATGCTTTTTCTCAAAACCTTACATCAAAGATACAGTGCCTTCTGAAAGTATTCAGACCCTTTGACTTTTTCCACATTTTACGTTACGTTACAGCCTTATTCTAAAATTAATTAAATGGATTTTCCTCTCATCAATCTACACACAACACCCCATAATGAACAAAAACAGGTTTTTAGAAATTTTTGCAAATGTATAAAAAAAAAGAAAAACCTTATTTACATAAGTATTCAGAGCTTTTGCAATCAATCAATCAAATGTATTCATAAAGCCCTTCTTACATCAGCTGATGTAACAAAGTGCTGTACAGAAACCCAGCCTAAAACCCCAAACTGCAAGCAATGCAGGTGTAGAAGCACGGTGGCTAGGAAAAACTCCCTATAAAGGCCGGAACCTAGGAAGAAACCTAGAGAGGAACCAGGCT
This sequence comes from Salvelinus alpinus, assembly GCF_045679555.1. NCBI lineage: Eukaryota > Metazoa > Chordata > Actinopteri > Salmoniformes > Salmonidae > Salvelinus > Salvelinus alpinus. Next base: position 12,718,101 of record NC_092102.1, read on the forward strand.
ATGAGGGGTGGCCAGTCTTCTTCTGGCTGTGCCGGGTGGAGACAACAGTACATGGCCAAGATGTTCAAATGTTCATAGATGACCAGCAGGGTCAGATAATAATCATCACAGTAGTTGTATAGGGTGCAACAGGTCAGCACCTCAGGAGTAAATGTCAGTTGGCTTTTCATAGCCGATCATTCAGAGTATCTCTTCCGCACCTGCTGTCTCTAGAGAGTTGAAAACAGCAGGTCTGGGACAAGGTAACATGTCCGGTGAACAGGTCAGGGTTCCAGAGCCGCAGGCAGAACAGTTGAAAATGGAGCAGCAGCACGACCAGGTGGACTGGGGACAGCAAGGAGTCATCAGGCCAGGTTGTCCTGGGGCATGGTCCTAGGGCTCAGGTCCTCCAAGAGAAAGAGCGAGAGAGAGCGAGAGAGAAAAAGAGAGAGAATTAGAGAGAAAAAGAGAGAGAGAGAATTAGAGAGAGCATACATAAATTCACACAGGACACCGGATAAGACAGGAGAAATACTCCAGATATAACAGACTGACCCTATCCCGCCGACACATAAATGTTGCAGCATAAATACTGGAGGCTGAGACAGGAGGGGTCGGGAGACACTATGGCCCTGTCCGACGATACCCCCGGACAGGGCCAAACAGGCAGGATATAACCCCATCCACTTTGCCAAAGCACAGCCCCCAAACCACTAGAGGGATATCTTCAGCCACCAACTTACTATCCTGAGACAAGGCAGAGTATAGCCCACGAAGATCTCCGCCACGGCACGAACCCATGGGGGGGCGCCAACTCGGACAGGAAGATCACGTCAGTGACTCAACCCACTCAAGTGACACACCCCTTCTAGGGACAGCATGGAAGAGTGCCAGTGACTCAGCCCCCGTAATAGGGTTTGAGGCAGAGAATCCCAGTGGAGAGAGGGGAACCGGCCAGGCAGAGACAGCAAGGGCGGTTCGTTGCTCCAGTGCCTTTCCGTTCACCTTCCCACTCCTGGGCCAGACTACACTCAATCATAGGACCTACTGAAGAGATGAGTTTTCTATAAAGACTTTAAGGTCGAGACCGAGTCTGCGTCTCTCACATGGATAGGCAGACCATTCCATAAAAATGGAGCTCTATAGGAGAAAGCCCTGCCTCCAGCTGTTTGCTTAGAAATTCTAGGGACAGTAAGGAGGCCTGCGTCTTGTGACCGTAGAGTATGTGTAGGTATGTACGGCAGGACAAAATCGGAAAGATAGGTAGGAGCAAGCCAATGTAATGCTTTGTAGGTTAGCAGTAAAACTTTGAAATCAGCTCTAGCCTTAACAGGAAGCCAGTGTAGAGAGGCTAGCACTGGAGTACAGTGGAGTACTGGAGCACTGGAGTAATATGATCACATTTTTTGGTTTTAGTCAAGATTCTAGGAGCCGTGAGACTCGAAATTGAGCTTAGGTGCATCCTGTTTCCATTGATCATCCCTGTGGTAAATTAAATTGATTGGACATGATTTAGAACACACCTGTCTATACAAGGTCGCACAGTTGACAGTGCATGTCAGAGCAAAAACCAAGCTATGAGGTCGAAGGAATTGTCCGTAGAGCTCCGAGACAGGATTGTGTTGAGGCACAGATCTGGGGAAGAGTACAAAAACATTTCTACAGCATTTAGGTCCCTAAGAACACAGTGGCCTCTATAATTCTTAAATGGAAGAAGTTTGGAACCACCAAGACTCTTCCTAGAGCTGGCCGCCCGGCCAAACTGAGCAATCAGGGGAGAAGGGCCTTGGTCAGGAAGGTGACCAAGAACCCGATGGTCACTCTGACAGAGCTCCAAAGTTCCTCTGTGGAGATGGGAGAACCTTCCAGAAGGACAACCATTTCTGCAGCACTCCACCAATCAGTAAATGTCTATTTCCAAGTCATTTCTTTTGCAAAAATGTCTAAACCTGTTTTTGCTTTGTCATTATGGGGTATTGTGTGTAGATTGAGGGGGGGGGGGGGGACTATTGAATACATTTTAGAATAAGGCTGTAATGTAACAAAATGTGGAAGAAGTAAAGGGGTCTGAATATTTTCCCGAAGGCACTGTAGGTTAGTGTAATAAGGGCTGTCATTTAACTAAGATAGCAACATGACTCAGGTCCTGTCCTGTGTAGAATGAGTCAGCTTCTGTGCAGGTTCGGCATTGTCAATCAGTTTTAACCTTATTCAGTTGGTTTAGAGGACAGGATTCCTGTCATCGATGGCTTGGTGGTTTTGACAGTTTGATGTCAGTATAGATATTTGATGCATATTTAAGAAATTATTTTCATGTAAATGCGGTAAAGACCTCATCATCAAAATACTGACATGTTGTCCAGTTGAGATATGTAATTAAACTACATAAAGGGGTTGTTCAATCACATGATATACTGTAGCTGACACATTTACTGTAAGTCCCACTTTGTATATATTATTATTCAATCCCCGATATCATAAACCCATGACACAAAAGATCATGGCATCGTGTAAACTGGTGGTACAGGAGTTGCTTTTTGGCTCGTGATTGGTCTGTGTACAGTAGCTATTAGGGGTGTAACGGTACACGTATTCGTATCGAACTGTTCGGTACACGGATCTCGGTTCGGTCCGCACTGAACCCGAATAAATACATAAAAACTCAAGGGCCTCAACAATAGGTCAGCCTAGAAAATGATATATACAGTTGAAGTCGGAGGTTTACATACACTTAGGTTGGAGTCGTTTTTTTCAACCATTCCACAAATTTCTTTTTAACAAACTATAGTTATGGCAAGTCGGTTAGGACATCTACTTTGTGCATGACACAAGTCATTTTTCCAACAATTGTTTACAGACAGATTATTTCACTTATAATTCACTGTATCACACTTCCAGTGGATCAGAAGTTTACATACACTAAGTTGACTGTGCCTTTAAACAGCTTGGAAAATTCCAGAAAATTATGTCATGGCTTTAGAAGCTTCTGATAGGCTAATTGGCATAATTTGTGTCAATTGGAGGTGTACCTGTGGATGTATTTCAAGGCCTACCTTCAAACTCAGTGCTGCTTTGCTTGACATCATAGGAAAATGAAAATCTATCAGCCAAGACCTCAGGAAAAAAATTGTAGACCTCCACAAGTCTGGTTCATCCTTGGGAGCAATTTCCCAACGCCTGAAGGTACCACGTTCATCTGTACAAACAATAGTACGCACGTATAAACACCATGGGACCACGCAGCCGTCATACCGCTAAGGTAGGAGACGTGTTCTGTCTCCTGGAGATGAACGTACTTTGTGGCGAAAAGTGCAAATCAATCCCAGAACAACAGCAAAGGACCTTGTGAAGATGCTGGAGGAAACAGGTACAAAAGTATCTATATCCACAGTAAAACGAGTCCTATATCGACATGACCTGAAAGGCCGCTCAGCAAGGAAGAAGCCACTGCTCTAAAACCGCCATAAAAAATCCAGACTACGGTTTGCAACTGCACATGGGGACAAAGATCGTACTTTTTGGAGAAAAATAGATGGCATCATGAGGAAGTAAAATGATGTGGATATATTGAAGCAACGTCTCAAGACATCAGTCAGGAAGTTAAAGCTTGGTCACAAATGGGTCTTCCAAATGGACAATGACCCCAAGCATACTTCCAAAGTTGTGTCAAAATGGCTTAAGCACAACAAAGTTAAGGTATTGGAGTGGCCATAAATCCATGATAATCGAACATTTCAATAAGCATTTCTCAACGGCTGGCCATGCCTTCCTCCTGGCTACTCCAACCCCGGCCAACAGCTCCGCCTCCCCCGCAGCTACTCGCCCAAGCCTCCCCAGCTTCTCCTTCACCCACATTTTGGTAGTTGGCATTGCAAATGGCGGCGTCTCCGAAGTTTTAAAGTAACTTTCCAGTGAAAATCGAACTTTTAAAATGTAATATTTTGTTGACTCATACCCAAATAATTTTATTGGCTCATCTTATATTCGTATTTGTGGCCAAAGCATAAATTGGACAAAAAACGAATTGGTCTTTTGACCAATCACATCAAATTTTTTACCAACCAATTAGTGAGAAAATAAATCAGAATTGGGCTGGCTGTGTGGCCAAACAGACCACTTCAAAAATGATATTTCCTCAGAGAATGATGTCATCCTCCATCATTCAGCAGTCTACACACATTCATATTTTTAATGACTTGTATACATCCACACCATTCTGTTTTTGGGGTACGCCCACACCATCAAAACACAGAAAAGCTGTGGTATTTCATAGAAATCTGGAAACAATGGACAGTTACTTTAAAGCTACAGTAATTTCCAGCAATTGCCATGGGGCTATAAAGAAAATGTGGAGTTTTAAAGCTAAATTCCTGCAATTCTGCCATGGCTTATGCCATGTCCTTATGCTATCTGAGTGACTCAAACATAATAACTAAATCAATTGGGGGCGATATGCCATGATATTTTTAAAATTTTAGATTCTCCCTGACTATCTAGTTTCTATTTTGGTAATTGTTAGTTTTCAATGATGATGTTATTTAAAAATATATAGCTTTTCTACATACTTTATATCTGGTTTAAAGTTTACACTTAAATGTTTTACCATCCGCTGCTGATAAATGAACATAGGGGAAACACTGATTGAATAGCACATGGTTACATCTGTATCGTTGTTGTTTCAAGTCCGATGCGCTCAGAAATGTTGTTACATTTGTATAATTTGATGGGAGCGCATAACAAGCAAAGTTATTTGTAGAGTTTTACTTCACCTATGAGAACCATTAGCACAGGCAAGTCTGATTAGGCTTAGCTGTACCACAGCCTCTGCCATGGATAGAAACAAACGGAGTATGGCTTTGTGTCAGTGGTTGCACCTTTACAATGCAGAAAACCACTTGTCTCTAGCTCAAACTGTTCAAAATGAATGACCTATTTTACCTGAGCTATAAATAAATAACATTCTACCATGGATTCGCGGGACGCTCTTAAAGGGTTACTCACACATTATCACAATGAATAAGGCATTATGAAAATAGTTTAAATAAATCTATTCATCTATAAAAAAATTAAAAAAACATTTGTCACAGAAAATAGATGATTGTAAGTCATTATAACTTCATGAGGAATCATGAAAAAAATGACAGTTAAAAGGAATATATTAGTTAAAGTAGACAAACAATTAAGCATATTTTTTGTCATGAAGTTAATTTACGAAAATCACTATTTTACAAGCTATCTTGCTAGCTAACATTAGCCAGCTACTTATACATTTAGTTTGCTATATGGGTGTTTGACATTTGTATGAATTGTAATTCATTTTTTAGGTACTCCTGAGCAAACCAGCAAACCATCTTGGGAAACCCAGTGGATGTAAAGAATGTAGCTAAAGCATTTAATGTTACTGCAAATTGAATAAAACAATTTTGTAAGCTTGCCTTGCTGTTCATAAAAAAGTCAGACTTTCTATCGTTAACATTAGAGATTGAAGACATCTGTCAAGCAATGCAGCTGAAGTAATGTCAACTAGCTAACTATTTTTTCTTATTGTGTAGTGGAGGATAAAAATACCTGTATGCCTATACAGGTACCTATACAGGTATATGCATAGCAATGTAGCCAATATGTGTATGGACCCTAAAATGTTTGGTATAAATAAACTCAGCAACTTCAGGACCCTGTCTTTCAAAGATAATTCTTAAAAATCCAAATAACTTCACATATCTTCATTGTAACTGTTTCCCATGCTTGTTCAATGAACCATACAAAATTAATAAACATGCACCTGTGGAACGGTCGTTAAGACACTAACAGCTTACAGACAGTAGGCAATCAAGGTCACAGTTATGAAAACTTAGGACACTAAAGAGGCCTTTCTACTGACTCTGAAAAACACAAAAAGAAAGATGCCCAGGGTCCCTGCTCATCTGCATGAACGTGCCTTAGGCATGCTGCAAGGAGGCATGAGGACTGCAGATGTGGCCAGGGCAATAAATTGCAATGTCTGTACTGTGAGATGCCTAAGACAGCGCTACAAGGAGACGGGGTGGACAGCTGATTGTCCTCACAGTGGCAGACCACGTGTAACAACACCTGCACAGGATCGGTACAACCGAACATCACACCTGCGGGACAGGTACAGGATGGCAACAACAACTGCCCGAGTTACACCAGGAACGAATAATCCCTCCATCAGTGCCCAGACTGTCCGCAATAGGCTGAGAGAGGCTGGACTGAAGGCCTGTAGGCCTGTTGTAATGCAGGTCCTCACCAGACATCAACCTCAACAACGTCGCCTATGGGCACAAACCCATCGTTGCTGGACCAGACAGGAATGACAAAAATTGCTCTTCACTGACGAGTCGCGATTTTGTCTTACCAGGAGTGATGGTCGGATTCGCGTTTATCGTCAAAGGAATGAGCGTTACACCGAGGCCTGTACTCTGGAGCGTGATCGATTTGGAGGTGGAGGGTCCGTCATGGTCTGGAGCGGTGTGTCACAGCACCATCGGACTGAGCTTATTGTCATTGCAGGCAATCTCAACGCTGTTCGTTACAGGGAAGACATCCTCCTCCCTCATGTGGTACCCTTCCTGCAGGCTCATCCTGACATGACCCTCCAGCATGACAATGCCACCAGCCACACTACTCATTCTGTGCGTGATTTCCTGCAAGACAGGAATGTCAGTGTTCTGCCGTGGCCAACGAAGAGCCCGGATCTCAACCCCATTGAGCATGTCTGGGACCTGTTGGATCGGAGGGTGAGGGCTAGGGCCTTTCCTCCCAGAAATGTCTGGGAACTTGCAGGTGCCTTGGTGGAAGAGTGGGGTAAAATCTCACAGCAAGAACTGGCAAATCTGGTGTAGTCCATGAGGAGGAGTTGCATTGCAGTACTTAATGCAGCTGGTGGCCACACCAGATATTGACTGTTACTTTTGATTTTGACCCCCCCCCCCTTTGTTCAGGGACACATTACTTTATTTCTGTTAGTCACATGTCTGTGGAACTTGTTCAGTTTATGTCTCAGTTGTTGAATCTTATGTTCATATAAATATTTACACATGTTAAGTTTGCTGAAAATAAACGCAGTTGACAGTGAGAGAACGTTTATTTTTTTGATGAGTTTATTAGTTCAGAACAGTGGTTTTAATTCTTTATTGGTTCCACTGGTTAATCATTAATTCCCAATAAATTGCAGAAAATGACTGAGTGAAGGAAATGCGACTGTTACATGTCAAACTGCTATTATGGAATGTCCTGATTCAGTACTACTCTACTTTGAACAATCAGCCTCCACTCTTCTGGGGAGGCTTTCCAGTAAATGGAAATGGAATATCAGTGAGGTCGGGCACTGATTTATATTGGCTCGCAGTCTGCATTCCAATTCATCCCAAAGGTGTTCGATAGAGTTGAGGTCAGGGCTCTGTGCAGGCCAGTCAAGTTCTTCCACACCGATCTCGACAAACCATTTCTGTATGGACCTTTGTGCACAGGGGCATTGTCATGATGAAACAGGAACGGGCCTTCCCCAAACTGTTGCCACAAAGTTGGAAGCACAGAAGACTCTAGAATGTCATTGTATGCTGTAGCGTTAAGATTTCCCTTCACTGGAACTAAAGGACCTAGCCCGAACCATGAAAAACAGCCCCAGACCATTATTCCTCCTCTAACCACCAAACTTTACAGTTGGCACTATGCATTGAGGCAGGTAGCATTCTCCTGGCATCGGCCAAACCCAGATTCGTCCGTTGGACTGCCAGATGGTGAAGCGTGATTCATCACTTCAGAGAACGCGTTTCCACTGCTCCAGAGTGCAATGGCGGCGAGCTTTACACCATTCTAGCCGACACTTGGCATTGCGCATGGTGATCTTAGGCTTGTGTTTCGGCTGCTCGGCCATGGAAACCAATTTCATGAAGCTCCCGACAAACAGTTCATGTGCTGACGTTGCTTCCAGAGGCAGTTTGGAACTCGGTAGTGATTGTTGCAATTGAGGACAGACGCTTTTTACGCGCTACGCTCTTCAGGACTCAGCAGTCCCGTTCTGTGAGCTTGTGTGGCCTTGCCGTTGTTGGTCCTAGACGTTTCCACTTCACAATAACAGCATTTACAGTCGACTTGAGCAGCTCTAGCAGGGCAGAAATTTGATGAACTTACTTGTTGGAAAGGTGGCATTATATGACGGTGCCACGTTGAAAGTCACTGAGCTCTGCAGTTAGGCCATTTTACTGCAAATGTTTACCTATGGAGATTGCATGGCTGTGTGCTCAATATTATACACCTGTCAGCAACGGGTGTGGCTGAAACAGCCGAATCCACAAATTTGAAGGGGTGTCCACATACTTTTGTATATATAGTATATGTTGCTCATATGGTTAGTATGCATTTTGCATGAGAAATATAAGGAAAGCTAGGCATTGTGAAAAACACAAGGCACGTCGTCAATGAATTGCGTGGTAGGCTATCCTAGCCGCCTCTGCTGTTCGCGAGTGAGTATTGTAGCGATGTCCTATTCCATAGAGTTATGTAGCTCTCCCTACCACTAGTTGCTCGGTTTTTCGAGGGACACAAAAATGAGGGGGAGGGGGAGGGCTAAAGGGAGAGTTATTGGGATTGAGCCTAAGTGTACCTCAAAGGTTCCTCACAGCGAAATACATTTCAATAACATGGGCTTGGCTGCATCTAAGAGAGAGTGATGCCGCTCTTTCACGCATCCTTGCACACGTCTTCCATTTCGCCCCTGTCCCCCCCCTCGCCTTCCTTTCCAGCCTCCCTCCCATTAAACTGGTCTGGTTGTGACAAAAGTCCACACCCGGCACAAGCTAGTCTCGCATTACCACACTGCATAGTCTCGTTCATCACTCGGCTGTTGAGAACAGACGTGAGGAAGCTTGGAAATTGAGGCTAAGCACAATCTAGCTAGCACAGCCTGGCCCATCCCCAACTCAACCCAGGACAGTATAGCATGGGCCAGCCCTAGCCCCAGCCCAACACAACCCAGCCCGCATCCAGGTTGGCTGACCTGGTGTTCTGACAAATTGACCTACACACAGAGGATGTGATACCCTTGAATGAAGATTCTCAGCTGCGCCCCAAATGGCATCCTATTCCCTATATGTGCCCTAGGAAAAGAAGTGCACTATAAAGGGAATATGGTGCCATTTGGGAATGGGACACACGCATCAGTATTCTCAGATAGTCAGAACAGCGTCCCAGTATAGCCCAGCCCCAGCCCCCCACACAGCAGACTGAGGCTGAGGTAGAGTGCTGCATCATCAACCATCAGCCAGCCAGACTGTTCGTTGGCCGGCCCTTCCCGCTCTCTCCCAGTCTCAGTCTTGACACACTCTAACAGAGCCAGTACTGTGTCAGGGGAGGGGAGACAGACCAATAAGGAAGCAGAAGCAACCTCCCATCCTCGCAGCTTTCTCCACATTATATTCTCCTCATATCCATCCATCCTCCATACACAGGCTGTTGATGTGTTTCCTTCATTTGCTTATTATTCCCCAAAGCAATAACATGGTCTCTCATGACTACTAGCAATAACATAGTGTTCTCCCATCATGGCTGTAGTATTCTCGCGAGCCATAACCGACTCTTCAGCTGAGAAACTGTAGATAGGCTACAGAGATGGAAGAATCTTAGCCTAAGGAGGATGACTTCCCTTTCATTAGCTTTTGCGCCTTCAAGCAGTAACTGGTTTCACATCATGGCTGTACAGGGATGCTACAATCTACAATCTTAGCCAAGGAGGATCCGTTCCCTTTGGCATTAGCACAAGACTTGATGCTGGCCATAATCAGATTCCCCTGTTAGCTGAAAGCTGAGAGGGGTGTTGATAAAAGGCTGGGAGGGAGAGTGGTTGTAAAACAGAGGTTATGTCTAAAATAGCACCCTATCCCGTATATATTACACTACGTTTGACCAGGGCCCATAGGGATCTGGTCAAAAGTAGTGCACTTTGTAGGGAAAATGTGGCATTTCAGACAGCCTAAGACAGATGAAAAACATAGATCTCGTTCCTCCCTGCATTCATGTGAGAGAGGCAAGAACAGAGTGGCTGGGGGTGGATTATAAACTGGCTCCCCTTCCCTCTACTGGCCCTGTGTCTGTTTTTCACATTTCATCAGGAGAACATCATTTCTTTCTTGTGCACTGAACTTGTTTGTTACATAACTGTCAGCATGTACTACATAGAGAGAGGGAGGTAAGTGAAACACACACATATACTAGAGCACGCGGGCTCTTTATAATATAATTTAACATAATTCTACATCATCCAAGACAATAACTTCCATAGAGGTTAGCTATAGATAGGGCTCTAAAGTGTGACCATTTTGGTCGCATACGCGCCAAAAAGATTTAGCTGTAAGACCTAGAATATTTATTTGGGAGAACGATTTTCTATATATTTTTTTAAACAAACGTTTTGCCAGGTAGTTGGCGTTAGCTAGCGCTAGTCGGCTGTACCTGCGCCAAAATGCTGGTATTTCTCCTTCGTCATAATCTTCTTTTTAAATGGTGAGCCATCATGTTGTCAGCACTTTTGTTACCATGATTGATCAACACGCGTTTTCTCGTGTCTCTCTATTGTCCTTCTGCTGCAGATTTAGTGAACAATTTGTTTGGAACATCGAATCACAATAAAATGGCAGTATCGTATCGCAATATGTATAGAATCGTGAGAATTGCAATACATATCATATTGGCACATAAGTATGAAGATAATAATTTGTATCATGATGTCCCTGGAAATTCCCAGCCCTAATTAGTAGAGAGAAAACGGATGGTTTCTAGACCAAACTGTTCATAATATATGACCCATATTACCGGCGCTATGTTTTTTGTTACTGTCACGCATTGGCGATTTTTACATTCATAAACCAAGTCGCGGACCGTTTCTAAAACTACTTGCAGGCTAACCAATTGTTTACACCTTATTCAGTTATCAAGCTAATAACATGGTAACTTTACCAGTGTATCCGATCATTTGGGAGCACAGAAAGAAAGGAAAAGGAATAGCTTCATCAGGAGACCAATGACTGCACCAGATTTGTCAGTTCTTGCTGTGAGATGTTACCGCACTCATAGTAATTAAAGAATGAATGACTGATCTCTTGCATGTTGTCACTCACAACATTGATGTTCTTATAGAGACAGTGTTACATTTTCAATGTAATGCATCTCAATAGGAAAATAGTAGAAACCTATTCGACAAATGACTTTGTAATTTCAATGACAGGAATTTCTATTAACGTTTTAGCTTTTTTATAATAAACCAACACAGTCTCACATTCAATTCGCGCATATATGTACAAAATGTATTTCAGCAGATTTCGTGTGTTTTTGTGCATTTTTGGGGTGGTTCAATTCGTTTGAAAATACACGAATTTCTGTGCTACTTAATTCGTGCGAAAAGACACGAATTTCTGTGCTACTTAATTCGTGCGAAAAGACACGAATTTAACCAGTAGGCGACACACAAGCCGTTGCAACAACCATGTAGACGCGATCATTTGTATTTCATTTTTGTTCTTCTTAATGGCTAATTCAACGTCATGAATATACAGAAATGTTGTCTTTGTTTAACCATGTTTTAAAATGTGTCGTTGTATGCCTATATGTACTGTTTTAGACTTGCTGAACAGAATTTTTGAGAAAAGACGCACATTTACGTGCGACTTAATTCGTGGGAAATATTGTTTTATTAATGCCAATGCTGTTTTCTGTGCTTAATTTCGCTTAATACTTTGGATACTGGTGCACTTGTAATCAGAACGCCTTTTTGTCATGTAGGCAACCATACACGATTTTCTTCATAACCCATTTCATATTTCGTGGAGCCTAAATTACAAAATTTTCTTCATAATGCATGTATTACATGTTAATGTAAAATAATGAATTATGTTGGCTTACACTTATGGCCTTTCCAAGGCCTTTCCATACCTTAAGGGAACATTTTAGCACTCGCCATATGGTTAGTGAGAAACGCCACATTGCAAATATAAGGTCCCTTACTAGACGTCCTGCAACGTTTCTAAAATTCGCTGACGGCGTCGGGCCGTGCGCGGGGGAGAGATCTTTCAGGAAGTCATCAAACGAAATCTCTCGGACGTTCGGTTTCCGTTTTATAAAAATAACAAATTTTGGTCATTTTTCCGCAGTCTCGGAAATTCCCACCAGAGGGAAAATAAATAATATTGCAAATGCACAAGCACATTGCAAATGCATGTGGCCTTTTCTCCTAAACGGAAAATATTTCGAAGACGTAATGGACAGTTGGCCCCGAACAAGATGGCGTCGAGGCCTCAACGCTTTTTGAGTTATGGCCATTTTTCTGGGATTAAAGGTCAAAAACGCAAAGTAGGGTGCTAATTTGACCGCTTCACGTCAAAGTACATAAGCATACGGTGTCAGGAAAAAAAGAACCAGCCATTTATCTATCGTAATTTAAGAGAAATCGTACATTGACAAATTGGTAATGTTCACTAAAAGGAGTTAAAAAAAAAAAAGTTACAGATCCAGTTGCAGTGTGTTCAGACGAACATTTTTTAAGTGGGTCTCGAAGCTCTGCCAGAATTCTGTGATTTTATGTGATTTTATGAAATAACACACACTCATTTAACCCTCTGTAAATAAGTCAGTTCTTAACATGAAGACTTAAAACTCAATATTATATAAGAGCCTACCCCAAGGAGGATATGTGTTCACTTTCAGCTTCCTATGTCAACCGGAAGTACCTTCAAATGGTGCCATAGGGTCAGTTTCGAAGGGTTAAAAAGGTCAGATCTGCCTCCCGGGTGGCGCAGTGGTCTAGGGCACTGCATCGCAGTGCTAGCTGCGCCACCAGAGTCTCTGGGTTCGCGCCCAGGCTCTGCCGCAGCCGGCCGCGACCAGGAGGTCCGTGGGACGACGCACAATTGGCCTAGCGTCGTCCGGGTTAGGGAGGGTTTGGCCGGTAGGGATATTCTTGTCTCATCGCGCTCCAGCGACTCCTGTGGCGGGCCGGGGGCAGTGCGCGCTAGCCAAGGGGGCCATGTGCACGGTGTTTCCTCCGACACATTGGTGCGGCTGGCTTCCGGGTTGGAGGCGCGCTGTGTTAAGAAGCAGTGCGGCTTGGTTGGGTTGTGCTTCGGAGGACGCGTGGCTTTCGACCTTCGTCTCTCCTGAGCCCATACGGGAGTTGTAGCGATGAGACAAGATAGTAATTACTAGCGATTGGATACCACGAAGAAAAGGGGATAAAAGGATGGAGTGAAAAAGTACGGTGCTTAAAGACACACAAAGCCTGAAATGGCATTGCCATTATCTCCAGGCCGTGCCGAGTTCAACGAGATGCCCCGCTTGACCGTAGCTAGCTCGGTCTGAGTGCAGCGACAGGGACAAGAAGAAGGACCCAAATGACCCTTTGACCTCAATTTCATATTGTTTTGCTTTTGGGAGACAGAGAGAGAACCGTTAAGGTTAGAAGCACAATTTGACCTCAGGAACGTTCCTAAGGTCCTCCCGATCTGTGCAAGCCTAACATTGACCGTGTGGCATTAACCCTTAATAGTTAAAAGAAGGTGTTTACATCAAACAGTTTACAATGACATGTCTCCCCATAGGAATACATTTCCTGCTCCCCTAAATTCAACCTGAAGCCTATGTGGGTTAATAATACCTTATGAACCTGTCTTCGATGACAATCCATCAGGCCACTATGAGGTCTACCTGTGTCGATTCTAAAGATTCGATTTTAAATCACCCTAAAAGTGTTTGCCATACCCAACCTGCAGTTTGAGAGAAATAGTGCATTCAACCCTATGTAAATCAGTGAGTTCTTAACGTATAGACTTAAAACTCAGGATTCTGTAAAAAGCCCACTCCAATGAGGATATGTATTTACTTTCAGCTTCCTGTGCCAACCGGAAGTGCCATAATTGGTGTCAAAAGGGCTGTTTCGAAGGGTTAAAAAAGTCAAATCTTTCCAAAACTTAATATATGTGAATAGGCAACCCTCATGAACTGTAAATCAGTCATTCATCCCATCAGATTTCAAGGAAAAATTTACACACCCACACAGAAAGGATGGAGTGACACACTGAGGGGCTTAGAGGCAGACAGTGCCTGCAATAGTTACTTTTGTTTGAACTTTTAAAGAACCGTCAGACCTAGAGTTCTGAAACTTTACAAACCTGTTCTAGAGCTCAGGTCGATTAAGCACGGTGAGTTATGTGGCTCTAGAAGGTTCTCGGACCGATAAAAAGCCTCGGTGCATTTGCATTGACTTCAATTCATTTTGAGCATTACAAAATGGTGACATTTAGAAAACTCCCAGAGTTGCAAGACTAGGTGCATTGAAACCGGCTCGGCCCATAGAGACGGACCCCGACATTTCTGTCCGATAGCTCATTCAAGGACCCCGTAGCAAGGCATGGAAAAAAGTGTAATTTCAGCACCAATTAAGGTTTTGCTCGGGCACCGAATGACCTATCGAGCCGAAACTTGGGATTCGAGGTCGCCTCACATAGGGCTAAACATAATGTGAAAACTGGACCCGCAGCTAGAACATAACTACGTATTATTTGTTTTATTATGGTTTAAATGGAAGGCGCTGTGAATTTTGGGCCTGCTCTGAAATATGTGATAGTTGGCTTCTAAACGAGTTGGAAAAAGTGAGTTTGGACTCAGATGGTATCAGTTTGGTGTCTGAAAATATCTAATTGGCTGATGGACACTGACTTGCTAGTTGACTTTTGTGCATTTGCAATATGTTTCAACAGTGAAAAACCACCAAAATAGCATTCTGAAATCACCACTAAAAATGACATCAACATAGCCGTGCCGAGTTCAACGAGATGCCCCGCTTGACCGTAGCTTGCTCGGTCTGAGCGCAGCGACAGTGACAAGAAGATGACCCTTGACCTACATTTCAAGTCTTTTGCTTTTGGGAGACAGAGAGAGAACTGTTAAGGTTTAGAAGCACAATTTGACCTCAGGAACGTTCCTAAGGTCTCTGTGCAAGCCTAACCTTGACCGTGTGGCATTAACCCTTAACAGTTAAAAGAAGGTGTTTACATCAAACAGTTTACAATGACATCTCACCCCATAGGAACACATTGCCTGCACCCCTAAATTCAACCTGAAGCCTATGTGGGTTATGAATGTCTTATGAACCTGTCTTCAATGACAATCCATCAAGCCACTATGAGGTCTACCTGTGTTGATTCTAAGCTTCCTGGAGCAACAGGAAGTGATAAAATCACCCTAAAAGTGTTTTGCCATACCCAACCAGCAGTTTGTGATATATAGTGCATTCAACCCTGTGTAAATCAGTCAGTTCTTAACGTATAGACTTAAAACTCAGGATTCTGTAAAAGCATACCCCGATCAGGATATGTATTTACTTATAGCTTCCTGTGCCAACCGGAAGTGCCTTAAAATGGGGTCATAGGTGCTGTTTCGAAGGTTTAAAAAAGTCAGATCTTTCCAAAACGTTAAATGTGTGAATCGGTCAACCCTCATGAACTGTAAATCAGTAATTTCGCTAAACAGATGTCAAAGAAAAGCTCTCTCACACACACACACACACACACACACACACACACACACACACACACACACACACACACACACACACACACACACACACACACACACACACACACACACACACACACACACACACAGCAAGGACGGAGTGAAAAAGTATGGTGCTTAAAGACACACAGAGCCTTAAATGCTTTTAGGGGGGATCCAGACTTCCATACCCGCTCTGGGAGCACTATACTACCGCCCCAAATCAATGGGTGCTGGCCTGAGTGATTTATGGAGGTTTTCAAAAAATATTCTGTTTTTTCTTCTGGAAAATATTTTATGTTTTTTCTTCTCGAGTCAATGGCCTGAGTGATTTATGGAGGTTTTCAAAAAATATTCTAAGTCCAAACTTTTCATGCACCTGGTATTTTTTTGGGGTTACCAGGCGTCATTTTTCAAAACGGTTGAAATTGCTTTTAGGGGGCATCCAGAGTGTCACATGACCGGATGAGGTAACTATTCTTGTTCTTCTTGTAACTTTCCGGTAGGCTAGAAGCTTTCCGGTGTTTTGCTGCTCGACACAGGTCGACGCAGGTATTGCACTTGATTTATCGTTATCGTAACCGTAGGTGCAGCCAAGTGGAAATACGAAAGCTTTCTAGCTATTTCGCACTGACGGTAATTTGAACACAAGAACGTTTCTAGTGAAAAGGTGCTTACACTCAGAGCCATGTATTTACACTCAGCCACCCTAGCCTTATTACGGGTTAACGTTTTGGTAATTTTGGTTGGCCAACAAAATGTAAGACTACAATGACTGCATACGTTTCCCCAAATGTTATACGAAAAAAAAATGTTTTGTTATTGATGGACAATGGCAAGGCTGCCATTGTATTTTCAGTTACATTCTGGTCAATAAAAATGGTTTACACGTTTGTTTTTTAAGAAATACATGGAACTACAACCGAATAAAACACCATTAGCCATCATGCATTGCATGATTCATTCTATACTGAAGTCTGTTCAGAAAAATCGAAAACAGTACATATAGGCATAAAACCACAATGTTTTAATAGGGATTAAATAAAGACAATATATATATAACCTCTTATGGTTATATGGTTAAAAAAAAGACAAAATATCTATATATTCATAACGTAAAATAAATAAATACAGGCGATCGCGTCTATGGTTGTTGCAACGGCTTGTGTGTCGCCAACTGGTTAAATTCGTGTCTTTTCGCACAAATTAAGTAGCACAGAAATTTGTGTATTTTCGCACGAATTAAGTAGCACAGAAATTCGTGTATTTTCAAACGAATTGAACCACCCCAAAAATGCACAAAAACGCACGAAATCTGCTGAAATACATTTTGTACATATATGCGCGAATTGAATGTGAGGCTGGGCTGAATAAACAATGTATTTAAAGGGTTATTCCTTTTTAGGGCGCAGCATGTGTGTTAAAAGTCGCCAGAATTCCTATAGGCCCAATATAAGCTTTATCTCAATCAATTTACAAACTCTGCTTATCTGGTGCTCCTAAAGTGCATTTTATGCTCCTAACTTTTTTATGTTGGGAGCACCAGCGCTGCCAATGACTTTTTAAAATGTAGAGCCCTGGCTAAAGACCCAGGATCAGGGCCTGTATTTATGAAGGGTCTTAGCTTATGAATGCTGATCTAGGACCCCCCCCCCCCCCGTCCCCCGTCAATGTAATATCATTCATTATCATCTAAAATAGTCAGGAGCCATTTTACATTTACATCGACATAGTTAAGACTGACGAAGGAGGGAAGTAGACAGCACGTCAACCAACATGAGACAAGGTGCAGACAAAAAATCAGAACATCAATAGGTGCGACTCTCGCTCTTGTGACCTCACCTCTATTGACTTATACAGTTTTTCTCCATTATCACTTAGGTACAGTAGAAGATATTCATGATGAGAGAGGAGGATGGGACCCCCGTGTCTCTTTTACAACTACACTCTTAGAAATATCTAGCGTATATATCAACATGCATGATGACAAAAAACATTTTCAAGGTCACGCTTACACTTGGAGCGGCAGGTAGCCTAGTGGTTAGAGTGTTGGACTAGTAACCGAAAGGTTGCGAGATCGAATCCCCGAGCTGACAAGGTAAAAATCTATCGTTCTGCCCCTGAACAAGGCAGTTAGCCCACTGTTCCTAGACCGTCATTGAAATTAAGAATTTGTTCTTAACTGACTTGCCTAGTTAAATAAAAAACATCAAAACAATGCAACATACATCACTCTTCACAAAAAACACACTGTCTGCTAGCTAATGCATTTCTGCTGGTTTGCTTTGCCTTATTTCTTCTGCAGGAATACATTTTTGAACAATTACAAAAGTCTGTCATCTGGAACATCAGTGTTTCAACTAACAGTGTCTGCCATTAACCTTTTCCCCGTAGCCCTCTGAGCCATTGGGGAGAGGGAGGGAGAGAGAGGTGGACATAGAGGAGAGATGGGGGAGACAAGCAGGAACAGCAACTGAACCTCAACAACTAGAATATTCTAGAGTCATCTGCACTCAAGCACACTAAACCTTTAATGCCTTGGGGACAGCGGGGACATGGCATTGTACAGCATAATAATAATAAAACATATACTGTATGTAGCTTTTAGGAGTGTAGCGGTTCCCCAAACCCACGATTCGGTAGGTAATGTGGTTTTGAGGTCACATTTCGGTACAGCAGGAAAATGAAATGCAATTCACAATGTTCAGCATTCACAATGTTCACGACATTTTCTGTTGTGACCAGGTTGTTATGTTGGGCCTCTCAAGTTGCCACTTTGATTCTGCGTTAACAACCATGTGGGAGATGCCAGTTGTGAAGTTGTAAATACGAGTTGGATACATTCATGTGATTTGAACTCGTTGACAAACGTCAATTGGCTAACGCCCAAGAAGCTGTGTCAACCATAAACTATAAGTACAGCTATCATGCTTGTAAACAAATTATAGAGTTCAAAAACCACATTCATAGATTGCTTTTTATACATAATTGCATTTAACTGCCAAAAATGCTGTTATAGAAACCATTTCCTTAGTAGGTGACGTCAGAGGTTACCATGTGGGAGAAGTGGGTGCTCAGGATGATAGACGAGTTTCCCACTAGTAATTACCAGTTTTAGGGCCGTTCAAGTGGATTTTTACCAGTCATTTGTGGTAAATTCCCACTTCCCACTTGGTTTCGAATGCACCATGAGCGTGTCTGTAGAACGGTACATCTCCCACTCTGGGGTAATGGGATGGGCTGTCACTGTTAAGTAAGCGCAGGGTGCTTTGGCCAATTCATTGAAAACGTATGCTTTGGTTTGTGGGTACTACCTGTTTGCTGAAATGTGTGCAAGAGGGATGTTCGTAAAGTGTCTTGAGTACTTTCACGAGTTGTTGAAACGCGCTATTCTCAACCACGGAGAATGGGCGCATATCCGCGGCTATAAACCAAAGACTGTAAAAAAGATATAAACATAGCCTACCTATCGCTTTTGTAATTTCTTTGACCCTATCAGAATCAGCTGCCAAGGGCAGAATGAATGCAGAGAGGAGGTGTTGTTTCTTTGCTTTTCCATCTTGCTCCGGTATACTGTGGTGATGTTGGAGTAAATGTGTCTACATATTTGAGGTGTTGGCAGCTGCATAGGATATTCTCGTTGAGCGTGCCGACCTACTGTTAACGTTTAATCCACAACTCTCTATCCAACATCGTTGTAATCTACTGGGAAGCCAAAATGTTCCCACACTGAAGATTTAAAGGATGATGGAGAATCCTCTGATTGTGGTTTATCGACCCCACCACTCACCAACGTACAGACATAGTTCCCGGCTGCGCCTCACAAATAGTTTGAAATGCGCCAATTAACATAATACATTTGATTACAACTTCCGCATATGCTGTAGTTGTTTTAACAGAATAGCCACACAAAAAATCCGCTTAGATTTACTCAAGAGACATACAACGCAGCAAAGCCATACCCTGTAGATAGGTACAGTTGAAGTCAGAAGTTTACATACACCTTAGCCAAATACATTTAAACTCAGTTTTTCACAATTACTGACATTTAATCCAAGTAAAAATTCCCTGTCTAGGTCAGTTAGGATCACCACTTTATTTTAAGAATGTGAAATGTCAGAATAATAGTAGAAATAATCATTTATTTCAGCTTTTATTTCTTTCATCACATTCCCAGTGGGTCAGAAGTTTACATACACTCAATTAGTATTTGGTAGCATTGCCTTTAAATTGTTTAACTTGGGTCAAACGTTTCGGGTAGCCTTCTACAAGCTTCCCACAATAAATTGGGTGAATTTTGGCCCATTCCTCCTGACAGAGCTGGTGTAACTGAGTCAGGTTTGTAGGCCTCCTTACTCACACATGCTATTTCAGTTCTGCTCACAAATTTTCTATAGGATTGAGGTCAGGGCTTTGTGGTGACCGTGTTACCTAGCCTCAGTGCAGTGGGCAGCTGGGAGGAGGTGCTCTTGTTCTCCATGGACTTTACAGTGTCACAAAACTTTTTGGAGTTAGAGCTACAGGATGTGAATTTCTGCTTGAAAAAGCTGGCCTTTGCTTTCCTGACTGACTGCGTGTATTGGTTCCTGACTTCCCTGAACATTTGCATATTGTGTGGACTATTCGATGCTATTGCAGTCCGCCACAGGATGTTTTTGTGCTGGTCAAGGGCAGTCAGGTCTGGAGTGAACCAAGGGCTAGATCTGTTCTTAGTTCTGCATTTTTTGAACGGGGCATGCTTATTTAAGATGGTGAGGAAATAACTTTTAAAGAATGACCAGGCATCCTCGACTGACGGGATGAGGTCGATATCCTTCCAGGATACCCGGGCCAGGTCGATTAGAAAGGCCTGCTCGCAGAAGTTTTTTAGGGAGCGTTTGACAGTGATGACAGTGATGAGGGGTGGTCGTTTCGACCCATAGCGGACACAGGCAATGAGGCAGTGATCGCTGAGATCATGATTGAAAACAGCAGTGTATTTGGAGGGCAAGTTGGTCAGGATAATGTCTATGAGGGTGCCCGTGTTTACGGATTTAGGGTTGTCATTCACTCTCTCAGTTTCCATATGTCAAGCATCCTCTCTCTGTTTTTTTAATTCACCTATTTCCATTGTGGTCCTCTCTATGCGGCATGGACTCAGAGGTAGACATAACATAGTAACATAAATTTGTGACTCTCTAATTAGTATGATATGTTACATTTCATATGGTATGTATTCATTTGTGGATCTCCATCATCCATTTCGTATGATATGTTACGAATTACATTTCATATGATATCTTACAACTTCCAAATTCATACAATATGTTACGAATTTGCAGAACATCTGATATGTTACAAATGGCAATTCGTTGCGGCTAACGTTAGCTAGGTGGCTAATGTTTGCTAGGCTAGGGGTTAGGGTTATGGGTGAAGATTAGAATTAGGGTTATGGGAAGCATTAGCTAATAAGTAGTTGCAAAGTAGTTAAGGGCATCTAGTTAAGGGCATCTAGCAAAGTAGATTGAGGGCATCTAGCTTAGATTGTAGGACTGCCGGGGTGTTAAGCATATCCCAGTTTAGATCACCTAACAGAACGAACTCTGAAGCTAGATGGGGGGCGATCAATTCACAAATAGTGTCCAGGGCATAGCTGGGAGCGGAGGGGGGTCGATAGCAGGCGGCAACAGTGAGAGACTTATTTCTGGAGAGGTTCATTTTTAAAATTAGAAGTTCAAACTGTTTGGGTATAGACCTGGAAAGTATGACAGAACTTTGCAAGCTATCTCTGCAGTAGATTGCAACTCCTCCTCCTTTGGCAGTTCTATCTTGACGGAAAATGTTGTAGCTGGGTATGGAAATCTCAGAATTGTTGGTGGCCTTCCTAAGTCAGGATTCAGACATGGCAAGGACATCAGAGGTTGGCGGAGTGTGCTAAAGCAGTGAGTAAAACAAACTTAGGGAGGAGGCTTCTGATGTTAACATGCATGAAACCAAGGTTTTTTCTATCACAGAAGTCAACAAATGAGGTTGCCTGGGGACACGCAGGGCCTGGGTTTACCTCCACATCACCCGAGGAACAGAGGAGGAGTAGGATGAGGGTACGGCTGAAGGCTATCAAAACTGGTCGCCTAGAGCGTTGGGGACAAAGAATAAAAGGAGCAGATTTCTGGGCGTGGTAGAATAGATTCAGGGCATAATGTGCAGACAGGGGTATGGTGGGGTGCGGGTACAGCGGAGGTAAGCCCAGGCACTGAGTGATGATAAGAGAGGTTGTATCTCTGGATAAGCTGGTTATAATGGGTGAGGTCACCGCATGAGTGGGAGGTGGGACAAAGGAGATATCAGAGGTATAATGAGTGGAACTAGGAGCTCCATTGTAAACTAAAACAATGATAACTAACCTAAACAACAGTATACAAGGTATATTAACATATGAGAGAGGCATAAGTAATCACAGGTGTTGATTTGGAGAGCTAGCTAAGACAACAACGGGTGAGACAACAACAGCTAATCAGCTAAAACAACAACAGGTAAAATGGCGATGAATGGGCAGAGAGGGTCGGTTAACTACACACAGAGCCTGAGTTCACGGCTGGGGCCGACAGATAAAATAATAAAATAAATAAATCAACAGAATGGACAGAAACGTTACAACTTTTTACAACTTTTTAACTACTTTGCAACTACTTAACATATTAGCTAATGCTTCCCATAGCCCTACCCTAACCTTAACCCTAACCCTAACCTTCACCCATAACCCTAACCCCTAGCCTAGCAAACATTAGCCACCTAGCTAACGTTAGCCGCAACGAATTGCCATTTGTAACATATCAGATGTTCTGCAAATTCGTAACATATTGTATGAATTTGGAAGTTGTAAGATATCATATGAAATGTAATTCGTAACATATCATACGAAATGGATGATGGAGATCCACAAATGAATACATACCATATGAAATGTAACATATCATACTAATTAGAGAGTCACAAATTTATGTTTACTATGTTATGTCTACCTCTGAGTCCATGCCGCATAGAGAGGACCACAATGGAATTAGGTGAATTAAAAAAACAGAGAGGATGCTTGACATATGGTTACTGAGAGAGTGAATGACATAGGGGTGTGGTGGCTGGGTAGCGGATGGATGGATTGATTGATTGAAGAAGAGTTAAATTGAGGATGTAAGCACTAAGCAGCTAGCCCGGCTAGTTTAACAGGTTAAATGGCCACTGCTGCCCTTGGGATGCATATCCTGTTGCTGCTGCTGCTGCTGTTGCTGCTGCTGCTACTGCTACTGCAAACAACCCTCTTCTGCTCTGCCTAGTGCCTGGTGACTGGAGCTACGGTCAATGCTATCAGGAATCCTTGGGACGTCCCAACTCTGACGTTACCCCATTAAACTTGACATTTAAAACGATAAGGGTGGAGGATATTAGGGTTAGATAAGAGTTATTCTTAAGGTTAGGGTAGGGGTTAAGTTTAGGGTTTAGGGTAGGGACATCGCAAAGGATTCCAGATAGCACTAACCCTGGAGCTACAGCGTTTGAGCTACTGCTCTCACTCTCTCTCTCTCTCTCTCTCTCTCTCTCTCTCTCTCTCTCTCTCTCTCTCTCTCTCTCTCTCTCTCTCTCTCTCTCTCTCTCTCTGTCTCTCACCCATCCCCATCCCCCTCTTCCTCACTCTGACTTTCCTTACCACTCCTTCACCACTGTCCTTCCCTCTGTCCTGCCCCCCCCTCTCTCTACCTAGTCTACTGCTACTGTAGTTGCTTCTAGCCTGCCCAGAGCCTTTCGGTCTGCCTGCGTCTCTTCCTGTTCCTCTGAATTATAAAATTTTCAGGAGCTTTGCAGCAGTTTAGTCATGCGTTACAAAAAGGACTCTTGCATGCGGGTGTGTCTGTGTGAGACTGTGTGTTGGTGGTGTGGTGTCTGTGTGTGTTTGTGTGCATATCTGTAGTGTGTTTGTTCATAAATGTGTCTCTCCTTACATGTAAGTGCATATGTAGCACAACTTGTGTGTGTGTGCACAAGCAACTGCTTCTTTCCACTGTATTGTCATATTGGTATTCTTGGCATATCTAAATGGCAATTGGTACATGTCCAAGTGTATCACGCTATAGCTGGACCTGTGCGGTTGGCTTGTAATGTTCAGAATATATGATAGCATTAATGCCACTGGCCCGCTATCCTGACCCACTAGCCCTCTATCCTGACCCATATATACTGTATATATATATATATATATATATATATATATACTGTATACTAAATATATACTATTTGCCAGAGTCCCACTCGACCGGTCACAACTCTCCTTCCCTGGCAATAGAGAACAGTAAAACTCCAGCCAACACGTTTAAAAAGGTCAAAGGTGACGCCAAATCTCCCAGCATTCCCTTCAACCATTTCCTAAATTCCCCCACAAGGCAGTGGTGACCAATTTGTGAAGGGTATCGTGGTTTTGCTATTTATTTTTCTCTCTCTCTATATATATATATATATATACAGTACCAGTCAAAAGTTTGGACAAACCTCATTCAGGCTTTTCACCCGACCTCAACCCAATTGAGATGTTTTGGGATGAGTTGAACCGCAGAGTGAAGGAAAAGCAGCCAACAAGTGCTCAGCATATGTGGGAACTCCTTCAAGATGGTTGGAAAAGCATTCCAGGTGAAGCTGGTTGAGAGAATGCGCAAAGCTGTCATCAAAGCAAATGGTGGCTACTTTGAAGAATCTAAAATCTATTTGGATTTGTTTAACACTTTTTTGGTTACTACATGATTCCATATAGCTCCAGGAGTTAGCACTGTACTGTAGTTAGCACTGTACTTAGCACTGTAGTTAATGACATCACTCAACCCTGCCTTACTTGTTACCTTTATTTAGCTAGGCAAGTCAGTTAAGAACAAATTTTTATTTTCAATGACGGCCTTGTTCAGGGGTAGAACGACAGATTTGTATCTTGTCAGCTCGGGGATTCGAACTTGCAACCTTTCGGTTACTAGCCCAACACTCTAACCACTAGGCTAGCCTGCCGCCCCACTTACATCAGGCTCTGATTTGAATTGCAATCAAATTAAGGTCTGCTAGCCATGTGACTGAAACAAGTCAAGTCATATGGGTGTGTTTTGATTTCCATCCTGTGTCTTGTACAGTATTATTCCCCATAGCACTTTTCTATAATAACTGTACAATATTTCATACATAACTGTACAGGATGTATACAAAAGTGCATGTTAGAGCATGTCAGCTGAGGATGATATAGTGTGCTCGTGGTATATGGCCTCTCTCTCTTTCTTTCTCTCCTCTCTTCTCGTCTCCTCTTAGTGAAAGACTAGATGGGGAGCCCATCTAGTCTCCCAATGGGGCTGGGACACTCTCTCCTCTCATCTCCTCTCTTCTGTCTTTGGGCTAAAACACAGGTCCATGGTCTATGCTCTGCAAGGCGTAATGCAGGGAAGCCTTGTCTTGTTAAAAGCACAAGGGTACATATCACTTTTGCAAATGCACACAGGGTCTCATTAAAGTTTCATGCAAATTGTCATGTTTTATTGAAACAATTATGAGGTTATCTGCTGAGAGAGGTTTGCCAGCCCCTTCCTCCTCCGTCGGTCCCTCTGCTTGCTTCCACTCCTTTCAAAACCACTACAGCCATCAACGGCAGGCAGGGCAGGACACAATGTAGAGGCAGGAGCTGAAACGTTACGACAGGACATTTCTCTACACACTGCACATTTCCCATTATGATTGGGTGAGAGGGGCTGATGCGTAAAACCTAGAGATTAGAGGCTGCCTGCCCTGCATCGAGTTTGCTTGGTGGCCATTTTCAGGATGTTGTATAGTACAGTATTTCAAACCTGTAGTTTACCGATGTTGATCTGATGTAAGATAAGGTGGAGAATTAGAAAATGATAGATTTATGCTTTTTGTTAGTGAAATGTGTTTTTTTACACAAAACCGACGGTATATATTCTGGTCGAATCGAATACTAGTATTGGGAATTTTCTGTTCAAATAATAGATGAATATCTATATTATACATACAAGTTTGGTATGATGTATGTTGTAGACTATGTTTTATCTGACATTTTTGTGAACACGTATGGATGGATGAACTACCTATAGCTATTTTGGGTGTGCATGCCTTAAATTATCACTTCAATATTTCACTTCTCTGTTTCTCTTGATCCCTTTCTCTTTGTTTCTTCTCTCCACAGACATTCATAGTGCTAAACAGAGGGAAGACTATCTTCCGCTTTAGTGCCAACCCTGCCTTGTACATCATAAGTCCTTTTAATCTTTTCAGGCGAATAGCTATAAAAATTTTGATACATTCATATCCTTTCAAATGGTGTCCTACCAGGAGAGACGACAGTCTTTCCTGTTCGTTTAGAGTATTTACTATGATGTTGCTCCTTCTGTTTCTGCTGCATGCTGCTATTACTGTTCATATGACTACTGCTTCAGTGCAGGTAATATAGACTGTATCATGTCATGGGTTGATGTTCCAAATGGCACCCTAATTCCCTTTATAGTGCACTATATGGAATAAGCTAGGGTGAAGTTTTTGGACGCACAGTCAGCGCTATCGAGTCTGAAAGCTGCAGATATCAGCAAGGGCAAGACTGTTAACTACAGTGTGGAAAAATACATGGATATGCTCTTTAAATTGAAGATTAAACCACCAATGAGAATGGGTAAATGCCAAAGTAGATGATCCTTAATCTTGGAAAGAGTACATGTATGGTTTTACATTTAATCAATCCTTAACCTGACAACCATAAACCCTCTTACTAAGCCCCCTTGTAGAGGGGCTTCTAAAGTCTTCTAAAAAGAGGGATTACCTTTTCTTCTTTTCCTTTTTTTGGGAGACTTCTAGTATCTATTAACCCGGGCTAGCACCCAATGATTTCCACAGAAACCTTAGGTAACGTAGACATACCTGTGTTTACGCTTACGGAACTGATTAGAGCAGATTGCTAAATTGGGAGAGGGGAGGAGTGGAGGGCTAGTGTAAGAGTGACTTCGATAAGAATGCCGGTATTAATCCAGTATTATTCAGTTATAATGTATTAAGACTTGTTATAATAAATGACCCCCTTATAATGTATTATTTCATCAGGATGACTCTCAGCCATGGAGAAGGGGGAGGGAACTCTGACTAATAATGATGTCACATCCCGTCTTTAGATGTTAGAAGAAGGGATAGCTATTGTCTACCAATATAAGAGTAGGTCAGATGGCTTAGTCCGTACATCCTACATTCATTGATCTATTAAGATGCTGAAAATAACACTGAAACTGATCCTCATTCGTGATCTTGACCTGGGCACTGATTATAGACATTATATATCGCTACAGACTCGACAGGTAGATGTATAGACATATCCAGTTACAAAATGTGTATTTGACACACAATCCGTCCATGCACCCACAAGAGTGTGAGACGTTTTGTGAATACGGTCCTGATGAGTCTTAGTTATTGTAAACCTCCATTGTGTTGGTACTATAAGGCCTACTACTTCAAGGTTAATCCTATCTTGAGTAGTTTGATCATGTCAGTCACTTCCTAGATTGGACTTCCCACTCAGCACCAATCACAGCCTGCCATGTGGGTCTGCTGACACATCAGGGTTGCATCTCAATAGTCCGAAGATGTGTCCTCTCCTTGTCTCCTACTGGTCACTTCTCTTCTCTTTGTCATTAAACCACTAGACAGGTGAGATGTAATTCATTGCTAAATAGACTCCGTTTTGATGTTCACATGGCCTGTTTTGAGATCAGTGCAGATAAAGGAAAGGAGACATAGAGGAGAGGAAGTCACTTTAGAGTATTGAAATACATCCCTGGTTGCTCTACTGCTGACATTGGAGTTTCCTTCACACAACCACATATTTTTTCCTGTGGTGAAGCCTTGTTGGTCTTGAAAGGTATAGTGCAGTATGGTTCATGGTTACATCCCAAAGGGCACCATTATAGTGCACTATGTTTGACCAGGGCCCATAGGGGTCTATAAAGGGAATAGGGTGCTGTCCACTCCCACCACCTATATGTTAGATAAATATTTCATGGGAAACAATGGTTTTAGAGGGAACCTATATGTGACCTGTGGACACACTTAACCCATTGTACTAGTATTTCAGTTAGTGTTAAGTTCATCTACTATGAAAAGTCCATTAGGATATACTGTAAGCTAGATCGATGTGTTCATTCTTGCGTTTTGCAGATGTATGAATAGTTCTACAGATGTAGGATCTTAATTTGAGCCAGTTTGCTACAGCAGGAACATTATCCTGCAGCAACAGGAAATTATAATTAATTAACATTTTTTGTAGGGGTTGATACATTTTTCGTAAGGAAAAATCAAGTCTGATTTTTCCAAATGGAAATTGCAAACTTCAGAAGCCTTTTTAATCGTCACATACACTACAAGTTTTAAATATCCTGCATTGCAGGAAAGTTCTCCTGCAACAGGGTGATCAAATTAAGATCCTAAATCTGTATTTATAGTATGTAGTAGTATGGTTCAGTAGTACTACAGTAGTAGGATATGGGCCATTCTACAGAAGGGGTGCAAAGAATAACACAACTTGGATCCTATTTTCCCAAAACTTTCAGCACACGTCTTCCAATATATAATTTAGAGTACTCACACACTTTGTTTGTATTGCATATTTGAAATATTTACCTGAATTCCTTACCGCCCCACAAAATGTGTCGCTACCGAAACATAGTGAAGAAGTAAAAGAGAGCCATGCACAGCCACCACTCAATAGAAATAGGTATATAAACAATGACTTTGTACTATTTTAACCTAACAATATGTTTGTAATAGCCTTTGGTTGAATTAGAACATACAGTACTGTACCATGATGTAAATATATGTCCTAAGTTTGGAGACGTGACTGTTTTTTTAATAGTTTTTTGGGGTGGGACTGCAATTTGCACCACTTCTGTAGAGTCATCCATACAGTCATGTTCCTATGAGAGATAGTGACAAGAGTGTGCATAATCTGCATGAACTGAGTGGAAGATTACCATCAAACGTAATGTGATAGATAGTAAACTGTTTTGGATGACATTTTTGGTTTGTTTCCCACTGTGAATCTCTGGACTTTTCCTTAATTCGTTTCCCCACTCTTTTCAGCATGATCATTATGTGTACTATTTTGACCAACTGTATATTCATGACTTTTAGTGATCCTCCTGAGTGGTCCAAACAAGTAGAGTAAGTACATGTTTATTATATTTATCTACACAAGTACATAGTAAATACTAGAACAAGTTTATTATGCATGTCTCAACCAACATCAGTTGAATTTTATCATTGGTGTATTACTAACCGCACTAAAAGTCGTAGGTTGTGTCTGAAATCTTTCTTGCCTACTACTTACTAAAACTACATACCGTGTAATAAAATTAAATACTGCCAATTAGGCCATACTCAATTCCACATACTATAAAACGTTCTATTTTCGCATACCCAAATTGGCTTCTATCTAGAACGCAAGTTGGGTATTCGGACGATGCCTTAGTGTACTACCAGTGCATAATTTCAACAGATAAAAGCTCTTTGTTGTTCATGGATTTGATAAATTGCTAATTCTGATCACGCTTCCATACTTCTGTCTTCCAGGTACACGTTCACAGGGATTTATACGTTTGAATCTCTTGTAAAAATTGTCGCTCGAGGATTCTGTATAGATGGGTTTACATTCCTAAGGGATCCATGGAACTGGCTGGATTTCATGGTCATTTCTATGGCGTAAGTATCAGACTCCTATACATACCTACCTGTTCCTTCTTATAAGAAATACTTAGCATTATTACTGTGTGAGATCATTGAGTAGAGCATAAATACATCTCAAGTTATTTTTACTGTCCAGAACTGTCCAGTCTTTCTTTCTTTCTCTTTACTTTGGGAAAGAGTGGTTCAATCAGGTGTTTTCAGAAGGTTCCTGACTGTTCCTGCATACTTCCTTATTTCTCCCCCATTTTCTCTTTCTCTCTCTCTCTCTCTCTCAATCTCCATTTTTCTCTTCCAATTTGCTCTCACCGTGTTGGATTTGACATGATATAGATGTATTTAGATGTATAATTACTAATACATTACATTTTTACAAACTAACTATAACGCTAACTATTTATAACTATATGCTACCATGTTTTTGATGATACGTAGAACTAGTTCAGCGACTTGGGCTTTCAATGTCTTAAACATCAAGAAGTGTTTCTGTTGAACCACTACATTTGTGATTGTATCTGTGTGTAAATAACAAGAGTTTGTAACTTTGATTTGATTCTGCAGGTATATAACAGAGTTTGTAAACCTAGGCAATGTCTCAGCTCTGCGCACGTTCAGAGTGTTGAGGGCATTGAAAACTATTTCTGTAATTCCAGGTAAGACAGGATGGGGGATGGGGGTTTGGTCCATGGGGTCAGTGTTAGGTGTATTGTGGGTCGTGTTTTTTCTTTCCTTTTTCCTTTCCTCCCCTTCAGTGGACAGGCTCTGTGAGTGGCGTCGTGGTTACTTCCTGGTTCGGTGCGTGCGTGGTGGTGTTGTGGTGCTCTTGCGTGTGGTTTTGTCATTGGTGTTTGTTTGTGTGTGATCCTTCCCCTGTTTACAGATATATAACAGAGTTTGTGGACCTGGGCAATGTCTCTGCGCTGAGAACATTCAGAGTTCTCCGAGCATTGAAAACTATCTCTGTCATACCAGGTGAGATTCAGTTTAAACACTAAGGCTGATACTTATATCTCACCCTTTTACTTTTCTTATACTCACTATTATTATAATTTTTAAGCAACAAAAAAAAGATTTGGAAATAATAATCATTTTTATTTTTATTTTTCCAAAATTATCAAAAATGGTACTAATACATTTTTGATAGGCTTTGCAGTCTACTCCAGGGCCCTCCAACGTGTCTGCACTCTCTTCTACTAAAACTCTCATCCTAAATAAGGCTCTAGTTTCCAAGGCAGCTGTGGTCCCCCTCAGAAATAGCTGTAAGCCACTGCAAATGGCTATTATAAAGAAAAGGACACTGACAGTACCAGTCCGATAGCATATCACTAGAATACAACCAGAGACAAAGTCAAATATATATGTTGATTATATATGGGATACATTTTTCTTTAGCTTAACATAAGGAATAGCTTATAGTTAACTAACCTTTCCTAATTCACTGTACTATACACTTTGTCGAAGACAGTTGAGCTCATCAGCTACAGTAAAGCTCACCCATAGTACTTTCACCATTGGAAAAAGCCTCCAGGTTTTTCGGAAGATGAAGATAATTATTCATATAATACAAAAATAACTTGATAATTGGCTTGGAAGAAAAGATTCAATTAACCAAACCCATTTACATTATTTATATCAAAGGATGGACATTTCCGAATTTTACTCTATGTATCTGACTTAAAGAAGAAAGTTAGAGTATGTTGACGTCAAGTTGAGAGCTGACATAGCTCTTAGCGACAGCCCACAGAATATATCCAGAAACATATATATAGAGAGTTAGACCAGGTTTTAGAACGGCTGCCATTTTAGCCTCCATTATAGAACTTTTATGACCCACTGTAAACAAGCAAAACAGAGCAGCGAATTGAACAGACTTTTTTAGTGATTAGCATTCTGGATAACGTGTTGTAGCTTCAACAAATTGCATATCTGCTTTCACTGGACGTCTTAATAGGTTTTGAAAACTATCAGAAATAAACAGCCTCCTAAGTGGCGCAGTGGTCTGAGGCGTCACTACAGACCCAGGTTCGATTCCGGGCTGTGTCACAACCAGCTGTGACCGGGAGTCCGGTAGGGCAGCGCACAATTGGCCCAGCGTTGTTAGGGGAGGGCTTTATTTGGCTCATCGCGGTCTAGCGACTCCTTGTGACGGGCAGGGTGCCTGCAGGCTGACTTCGATTGTCAGTTGAACGGTGTTTCCTCCGACATATTGGTGCGGCTGACTTCCGTGTTGGGCGGGTGTTAAGAAGCGCGGTTTGGCAGGTCATGTTTCGGAGCACGCATGACTCGACCTTTGCCTCTCCCCAGCCCGTTGGGGAGTTGCAAGATAAGATCGCAATTGGATATCACGAAATTGGGGATATATATATATATTTTTTAAACAAGATAAATTAAATAAATAAACAGCACAAACGGAAGCATTAATAATCACTTAATAATCGCTATGGAGGAAAAACTGGTGTCTCGGAACGTATGGCTGTGAACTCTCTATATATATGGCTGTGAATATATCTATTATTGATGAAGACTGCCAAGCCTAGTTTGTGGACATATTTTATGCTGCATGATGCTTTTTAGTCACTTGCTTTACAGTATTAGCCTACCAAGAAGCTTGGCTGATATCAAAATGGCATTGAAATTGTTGTTTTGTTTATTTTGATGATACATTTTTAGAAATAATACTTGACAAGAAAGTAGAACAGAGCATATTTTCTGCTGATATTCTAAAGCGTTGTAGAATGCTGATGGTGGGACTGAATGACCCACTAACCTTTAATTGAGTCAACTCATACTGTACCTATAGTACAAACAGTACCCGTCAAAAGTTTGGACACACCCACTCATTCAAGGGTTTTTCTTTATTTTTACTATTTTCCAGTTTGTGGAATAATAGTGAAAACATCAAAACTATGAAATAGCACAAATGGAATCATGTAGTAACCAAAAAAGTGTTAAACAAATCCAAATATATTTTAGATTTGAGGTTCTTCAAAGTAGCCACCCTTTGCCTTGATGACAGCTCTTGGCATTCTCTCAACCAGCTTCATGAGGTAGTCACCTGGAATGCATTTAAATTAACAGTTGTGCCTTGTTAAAAGTTCATTTGTGGAATTTCTTTCCTTCTTAAGGAACAGTTGTGTTGTGACAAGGTAGGGGAGGTATACAGAAGATAGCCCTATTTGCTAAAAGACCAAGTCCATATTATGGCAAGAACAGCTCAAATAAGCAAAGATAAACGACATTCCATCATTACTTTAAGACATGGTCAGTCAATCTTGAAAATGTCAAGAACTTTGAAAGTTTGTTCAAGTGCAGTTGCAAAAACCATCAAGCGCTATGATGAATCTGCCTCTCATGAGGACCGACATAGGAAAGGAAGACACATAGTTACCTCTGCTGCAGAGGATAAGTTCATTAGAGTTAACTGCACCTCAGATTGCAGCCCAAATAAATTATTCACGGAGTTCAAGTAACAGACACATCTCAACATCAACTGTTTAGGGGAGACTGCGTGAATCAGGCCTTCATGGTCGAATTGCTGCAAAGAAACCACTACTAAAGGACACCAATAATAACAAGAGACTTGCTTGGGCCAAGAAACACGAGCAATGGACATTAGACCGGTGGAAATCTGTCCTTTGGTCTGGAGTCCAAATATGAGATTTTTTGGTTCCAACTGCCGTGTTTTTGTGAGATGCAGAGTAGGTGAAAGGATGATCTCTGCATGTGTGGTTCCCACAGTGAAGCATGGAGAAGGAGGTGTGATGGATTGGGGGTGCTTTGCTGGTGACACTGTCAGTGATTTATTTAGAATTCTAGGCACACTTAACCAGCATGGCTAGCACAGCGTTCTGCACCGATACGGCATCACATCTGGTTTGCGCTTAGTGGTACTATCATTTGTTTTTCAACAGGACAATGACCCAACACACCTCCAGGCTGTGTAAGGGCTATTTGACCAAGAAGGCGGGTGATGGAGTGCTGCATCAGATGACCTGGCCTCCACAATCACCCGACCTCAACCCAATTGAGATGGTTTGGGATGAGTTGGACCGCAGAGTGAAGGAAAAGCAGCCAACAAGTGCTCAGCATATGTGGGAACTCCTTCAAGGTTGTTGGAAAAGCATTCCAGGTGAAGCTGGTTGAGAGAATGCCAAGAGTGTGCAAAGCTGTCATCAAAGCAAAGGGTGGCTACTTTGAAGAATCTAAAATCTATTTGGATTTGTTTAACACTTTTTTGGTTACTACATGACTCCAAATGTGTTATTTCATAGTTTTGATGTCTTCACTATTATTCGACAATGTAGGAAATAGTAAAAATAAAGAAAAACCCTTGAATGAGTAGGTGTGTCCGAACTTTTGACTGGTACTGTATATGATATGATATATGAAGGATGGTCAAATGTGGTTCTTTATCCTCAGCAGGCAAAGCTGGGCAAAACTGGTTGAAATTACCTAATGATAACTTCATGATGAAATGACATCATGATGACCTGTTTCTGGTTGTAATGATGTCATTTTAACCTGTTTACTCACCGGGTTATTGTTCTTCTCACAGAAAAGAGTAACTGCGGTTTTCTCTTATTTTGATGGAACATTTTTGGGGGAATCTGTTGTATTGACAACTCAGTTGATGTCAAAGCAGTGAAGTGCCAAAAATAAACAAATATTTATCTCAGATTAATTTAAAGTAAACGCTGTCTGGATAATAGTCAATGGCCGTGTCCGAAGTCTCGCCTACCACTTACTAAAACTACTTAATGTGTGCTAATCATACTACATATTTTTTAGAAAGAACTGTGTAGTAAAAATGTATGCAGTAAGCAACAAATATTAACATACTAGACTCATCCATAGCTTGTGGTAACTTGCCCCCCTTAAGAACAATGTCTAATTGCTTGCTCAAAAAAGTAAAGTTTGGTAATAAGTATGTGAAGGGAAATCAGTGGCTACTGTTAACACATTTTTTGTTGTTTAATAAAATATATATTTTTAGAAAAGCAGCGTTTTCACCCTCTGTCGAGTTAAAATTAATGTATTGAAATATATTTAAATATTTTTTTTTTTGTAGTTAACTCTTAAAAACTAAAGTCTACACCCTAACGGAAAACTGTAAATTATACAGTAATGTTTTGTATTATCAACAGTAAAATACGTTTTATTGCAGCATACTGTAAATTATGGTGCATTGTGGGAAAATGTTGTGGCCTGGGAAATAATTGCTGTATTTCGAATTGTTCTGTAATTTCACCCCACAGAATACAGTACCATACCTTATTTTTGCAGTGCCAAAAACCTTTTGACCGCTAGTGAGTGCATGGTATTGTTGTTACTGATGCATTAACATATTTTGAGGCGTGCCTTGTAAGAGGCTATATTTGTTGCACCCTTAAGTGAGAAGGCTGTACCAATTTCATTCGTATGTGGTTACAGTGCCCCATCAATTAAACATTTACAGGGGACAGATTGGAGTGGCAGCGTCTTAAACCTTAAATGGTTGAGCATTTTGCCATGTCCTTTTGGTTTGTTTTCCCTGTAGTCGCTGCAAGTTTGGAAGCCTTTGTTAAGGCCTCTAGAAGTGCAATTGATATAAAACACCAAATATTCATTAATATGCTGTAATGTGTGTAAACACTTGACTTAGCAGCCAACCTGCTTGCACCAATCCCTTGTAATTACAGTAAAATACTGTCATTACACATGACTTGCTTTGATACCATGTAATATGAAATACCACATTTTACTGCCAAATTCATGGTAACCCCTGTACAGTGTAGGTATTTTATTTTTATCAAATATTGAAACAAAATGGCATCACACGTTACTATACAGTGCCTTTAGGAAAGTATTCAGACCTCTTGACTTTTTTCCACATTTTGTTAGGCTACTGCCTTATTCTAAAATGTATTAAATAATTTCCCCCCCTCATCAATCTACACACAATACCCCATAATGACAAAGCAAAAACAGTTTTTTAGAAATGTTTGCGAATTTATAAAAAATATGACATTTACATAAGTGTTCAGTCCCTTTACTCATTACTTTGTTGAAGCACCTTTGGCAGTGACTACAGCCTCAAGTCTTCTTGGGTATGACGCTATAAGCTTGGCACACCTGTATTTGGGGAGTTTCTCCCATTATTTGCAGATCATTTCAAGCTCTGTCTTCTTGGATGGGGAGCGTTGCTGCACAGCTATTTTCAGGTCTCTCCAGAGATCGGGTTCAAGTCTTGGTTCTGGCTGGGCCACTCAAGGACATTCAGAGACTTGTCCTGAAGCCACTCCTGCGTGGTCTTGGCTGTGTGCTTAGGGTTGTTGTCCTGTTGGAAGTGAACCTTCGCCCCAGTCTGAGGTCCTGAGCACTCTGGAGCAGGTATTCATCAAGGATCTCTCTGTACTTACCTCCGTTCAACTTTGCCTCGATCCTGACTAGTCTCCCAGTCCCTGCCGCTGAAAAACATCCCCACAGCATGATGCTGCCACCACCATGCTTCACCGTAGAGATGGTGCCAGATTTCCTCCAGATGTGACGCTTGGCATTCAGGCCAAATAGTTCAATCTTAGTTTCATCAGACCAGAGAATCTTGTTTCTCATTGTCTGAGAGTCTTTAGGTGCCTTTTGGCAAACTCCAAGCAGGCTGCCATGTGCCTTTTGCTGAGGAGTGGCTTTCGTCTGGTCACTCTACCATAAAGGCCTGATTGATGGAGTGCTGCAGAGATGGTTGTCCTTCTGGAAGGTTCTCCCATCTCTACAACTCTGGAGCTCTGTCAGAGTGACCATCAAGTTCTTGGTCACCTCCCGGACCAATGTCCTTCTCCCCCGTATGCTCAGTTTGGCTGGGCGGCCAGTTATAGGAAGAGTCTTGGTGGTTCCAAACTGCTTCCATTTAAGAATGATGGAGGCCACTGTGTTCTTAGGGATCTTCAATGCTGCAGACATTTTTTGGTACCCTTCCCCAGATCTGTGTCTCGACACAATCCTGTCTCGGAGCTCTACGGACAATTCCTTTTACCTCATGGCTTGGTTTTTGCTCTGACATGCAATGTCAACTGTAGAAACATCTCAAGGATGCTCAATGGAAACAGGATGCACCTGAGCTCAATTTCGAGTCTCATAGCAAAGGATCTGAATGCTTATGTAAATAAGGTATGTAAATAAAATCAAAATCAAAAAAACTGTTATGAGGTATCGTGTGTAGATTGCTGAGGATCTTTTTTTAAATTTAATCCATTTTAGAATAAGGCTGTAACGTATCAAAATGTGGAAAAAGTCAATGGGTCTGAACACTCCGAAGGCACAGTATATATCCTCACTACGATGAGGTTTTGGGTGTAAGGTGCCTCCTTTCATTTCTGCACCAAATCATGTCCCAATTTTATTTTTAATTTATGTACAATAGACTTGCATTGGATTGCTCCAATCATACTCACCTTAAATTGTACTGCTTTATTAAACAAGGAAATTATAAATGTTTAGGCTCCCCTAATGGTATGTATAACTTAATTAGATTATATATAACTTTTTCTTAAATTATGAAATATTAGATACATTTACCTCAAAATCGTTTTGCTGGAATGACTTTTAGTTTTTGTTTTGAGGAAAAATATTAGATTATTAGTTGAGCAAGAGGTTTGGCAGCCAGGGAAAGTGTTCCAAATAAAATTGGTGACATAAAGTGGTTTCTGTGAGAATTATAGGAAGGGGGTTAGGTAGCCCACGTTCCTCCTTAGAATGCATCATCTAATGTTGTTTCCCACCATTCCTTAATTTTGGTATAGCGCGTCCTCTTATCTGATTATCAGATGATTATCAGCTGCTGTCAAATACACGTGGGTATGAAAAGACAATTCTCTTCCTCAATAACATGAAAAGCCGAAAGATTATGACCTCCTGGCATTTAAAGCATACCATTTTCTTTTAAACTTTATATACTAAAAAACATTATTTTCGCATACCCAAAATGCTTACTATTTAGACCGCAAGTATGGGTATTCGGGCAAGGCCATTAAGAATAAATATATTTTATTATGTATGAATTAAATTCACTCAGGAGCGTCACTGAAAATATAGAAGAAATTGTTTCTTATTATGTCAACGATATATTCATTAGGTGCATGACGCCTTGTTAGTGGTCCATTTTTTGCCACTAGTCTGCATCGTAGTGGTTTAGATTTTTGGTGCGTTCAAGACAACTGGGGACTCTGGAAAAAATCTCAGACTATGAAAAATGGTGTCGTCAGTGATCTCTTCATGTCGGAGAAGTCGTGACTCTAGGAAGATGCCAGAGTTTCCGATTTGTAATTCCAAGTTGGATGACAGTTAAAAACTTTTTTCACAGTCTGAGCTCTTTTTTTCCCAGAGTTCCCAGTTCTATTGAATGCACTGACGTCAGAGTTCTGAGATTTCCTTGTTCCGAGTTCTGAGTTCCGAGCTGTCTTGAACACACCATAAGATGGGAGCATATTATAGAATGAGAGGCCAAGCCTGTTGTACCACTAGTGCAGGCTTGGCCTAAACCAAAAATGGGCCCTGGGTATGTGAGAGGTGAGTCGCGAGTTATGAGAATACATCTATAATCACACCCTATTTTGTTCTTAATTTGGGTTGTTGGATGACAATTTGGGTCACCGATGTTCAATTTCACATTTGCGTCTCGAGTTGAAAAGGTTTAAGAACCCCTAATGTAAAGAGTCAACAGAAGCCCCTCAGGCGTTTCAGTTCCATGTTTGAGGGGACTTTCCGGTTTCAAGAGTAAGAGACATTCCGGTTCCGGAAATTTTTGGAATCCTCCTGCACTTTATGGACTCATTGCTTCAGCCACTGTGAGTTCTGCCTGAGGATGATGCCTGTCCTGAAGGTAAAATAATATGATTCTGTCTTCAGTAAAGCGCTGTAGGTTTGGAGAAAGAGTCTGTAGTAGGGTTGGGCTAAGAAGGGGTAAGAGTCTGTGCTTCGACCTAACGACACTAAAATACAAGAAAAGAAGAAAGGAAAGGCCCCAGAGTGGCAATGGCATTGAATTGTTTCTGTTCAGCCTTGGAGTTTAAATTACCTGCATGTGGTTGGTTTCGACTTCCTGCCTGCTTGTGCCTCTGTCCTCTTATCATGGCCCCCTTGTTGTGCTGCTGTGCTTCCTTTCTTTCTTTCTTTTCCTTTCTTTCTTATGGATTTTCACTGTTCTGTTTCGTCCTCCCCCTCTAGTTCAGGTGTAATCCACCATTGGCCCTGCTGGCTAGAAGTGCAAATCTTTTGAAAGGCAAGATACTATAGGTCTCTTCCTGGTTCAATAGTGATATCTCTTCCTGATTCAATAGTGATATATTATCTCTGTCATATTTTTCTCTGACTAACTGTATAAAGCCATTGAGTGTCTCAATACTGAAGCTCAGAACAGAGGGGGATGGCTCTTTAGTATTACTTGTTCGTTTTGTATTTTAAAATGTGTTGTATGTGTTCAGTTGTTAAAATTTGTCTAAAGTTTGACTGTCTTTAACCAATGAAATGTAAATTTAAGTGGGATTTCTGTGATTATTGTAATGAAACTACTTTCAGTATTCTATTTGCCAAGACTTAATCAAATGTCCGTTTTTCAGTCCACCTTCTTAAAGACAATTTTACCTTTTTGATATACACTGAGTATAACAAATATTAGGAACACCTTCCTAATATTGAGTTGACCCCCCCCCCCCCCCCCACAAAACCTTTTGCCCTCAGAACAGTCTAAATTTGATGGGGGTATGGACTCTACAAAGTGTCAAAAGCATTCCACAAGGATATTGGCCCATGTTGTCTCCAATGCTTCCTACAGTTGTGTCAAGTTGGCTGAATGTTGGAGCATTCTTGATACATAGGGGAAACCTGAGCGTGAAAAACCCAGCAGCGTTGCAATTCTTGACACAAACCTGTGTGCCTGGCACCTACTACCATACCCCGTTGAAAGGCACTTATATTTTTTGTCTTGCCCATCCACCCTCTGAATGGCACACATACACAATGCATGTGTCAGTTGTCTCAGGGCTTAAACATAATTATTTAACCTCCCCTTCATCTACACTGATTGAAGTGGATTTAACAAGTGACATCAATAAGGGATCATAGCTTTCACCTGGATTCACCTGGTCAGTCTATGACATGGAAAGAACAGGTGTTCTTAATGTTTTGTATAATCAGTTTACGAAGTGCATTCGGGAAAGTATTCAGACCCCTTGACTTTTTCCACATTTTACTTTACAGCCTTATTCTAAAATTGATTAAATTGTTTTTTACCCTCATCAATCTACAAACAATACCCCATAATTACAAAGCAAAAAAATGTTTTTTAGACATTTTTGCAAATGTAAAATTAAAAACTGAGTGCACATTTGCATAAGTATTCTGCTCCTTTACTCACTAATATGTTGAAGCACCTTTGGCAGCAATTACAGCCTCGAGTCTTCTTGGGTATGACGCTACAGGTGTGGCACAGCTGTATTTGGGGAGTTTCTCCCAGTCTTCTCTGCAAATCCTCTCAAGCTCTGTCAGGTTGGATGGGGAATGTCGCTTCATAATTATTTTCAGGTCTCTCCAGAGATGTTCGATCGGGTTCAGGTCCAGGCTCTGGCTGGGCCACTCAAGGACATTCAGAGACTTGTCCCGAAGCCACTCCTGCGTTGTCTTGGCTATGTGCTTAGGGTCGTTGTCCTGTTGGAAAGTGAACCTTCGCCCCAGTCTGAGGTTCTGAGCGATCTGGAGCAGGTTTTCATCAAGGATCTCTCTGTACTTTGCTCCGTTCATCTTTCCCTCGATCCTGACTAGTCTCCCAGTCCGTGCAGCTGAAAAACATCCTCACAGCATGATGCTGCCACCACCATGCTTCACCGTAGGGATGGTGCCAGGTTTCCTCCAGACGTGACACTTGGCATTCAGGCCAAATAGTTAAATCTTGGTTTCATCAGACCAGAGAATCTTGTTTCTCATGGTCTGAAAGTCCTTTAGGTGCCTTTTTCCAAGCGGGGTGTCGAGACTTTAACTGAGGAGTGGCTTCTGTCTGGTCACTCTACCATAAAGGCCTGATTGGTGGAGTGCTGCAGAGATGGATATCCTTCTGGAAGGTTCTCCCATCTCCACAGAGAAACTCTGGAGCTCTGTCAGATCATCGGTTTCTTGGTCACCTCCCTGACCAATGCCCTTCTCCCCCTGATTGCTCAGTTTGGCCGGGCAGCCAGCTATAGTACGAGTATTGGCGGTTCCAAACTTCTTCCATTTAAGAATGGAGTGAGGCCACTGTGTTCTTGGGGACCTTCAATGCTGCAGACATTTTTTGGTACCCTTCCCCAGATCTGTGCCTCGACACAATCCTTTCTCGGAGCTCTACGGACAATTCCTTCGACCTCATGGCTTGGTTTTTGCTCTGACATGCACTGTCAACTGTGGGACCTTATATAGACAGGTGTGTGCCTTTCCAAATCATGTCCAATCAACTGAATTTACCACAGGGGGACTCCAATCAAGTTGTAGAAACATCTCAAGGATGATCAATGGAAACAGGATGTACCTGAGCTCAATTTCGAGTCTCATAGCAAAGGGTCTGAATACTTATGTAAATAAGATATTTCTGTTTTTTATTTTTAATACATTTGCAAAACTTCCTAAAAACCCTTTTTCACTATTGTGTGTAGATGTTTTTATTTAATCCATTTTAGAATAAGGCTGTAACGTAACAAAATGTGGAAAAAGGGAAGGGGTCTGAACACTTTCCGAATGTTCTGTACATAACATATAACATATTTTAAACTGGGTGGTTTGAGCCCTGAATGCTGATTGGCAGACAGCCGTGGTAAATCAGACTGTATACCAGGGGTATGACAAAACATTTGTACTGCTCTAACTACATTGGTAACCCATTTATAATAGTAATAAGGCACCTCGGGGGTTTATGATATATGGCCAATGTACCACGGCTAAGGGCTGTGTCCAGGCACTCTGCGTTGCATCGTGCTTAAGAACAGCCCTTAGCCATGGTATATTGGCCATATACCACACCCCCCCAGGTCTTAATGCTTAAATACAAACTGTGTATTATACTGATAACATTTACATTCGTATTGTATGTGATTAAATACCCAGCTCAGGCATTAGGTTTTAATATGCGTATTATAATGGCTGCTCATAACAATCCATTCCCTTCAAACAATATACTGTAAGTTGAATGCTGTCTGATGAAGGAATGGCTGTAAAACATACAGGATAGTACAGTATAGTACTGTAGCTATAGCATCTTAAAAAAAAACGCAGTCACCTTGTTTGGGAACTTCAAGACACTTCAAGTATACACACCTTCCGCATCACCTCTTTGGTTTGTGCGTGTGTGCGTACGTTTGTCTGTTCGTTCGTCCGTGCGTGTGTGTGTTTCTCCCTCTCCAGGCCTGAAGACCATTGTCGGTGCTCTAATCCAATCTGTGAAGAAATTGTCAGACGTTATGATCCTCACGGTCTTCTGTCTCAGTGTCTTCGCTCTGATTGGACTACAGCTCTTCATGGGCAACCTACGGCAAAAATGCGTGATTTGGCCAATCAACTCCACCGAGAACTACTTGGCCAACGGCAGCAAAGGCTTCGACTGGAATGAATACATCAATAACGACAGTAAGTAGCCTAGTCACAGTCAAACACACCAGGGTTGTGTTCTTTTGGGCACAGTGGCACACCATAGCAAAAGGTTTCAATTCTCTGGGAACCTTTGTCCTATATCCCTCTACATAGCTAGAGAGAGATGTTATTCTGATGCTGTTCTGTGTGTGTGTGTGTGTGTGTGTGTTTGTTTCTTTCACCAGCCAATTTCTACTTCCTGCCTGGACAATTGGATGCCCTTTTATGTGGCAACAGCTCAGATTCTGGGTGAGTACCTACTCTGTCTGTCTGTCTCCTTGTCTGTCTTTCTGTCCTTCTCCTCTTCAGACCCACTCTTCTCTTATCCTTTTATTAAACCAGACAACTGTACGATACGGCAGCCATGATGTTTTTGTATGTACAGTGCATTTTGAAAGTATTCAGACCCCTTCACATTTTCCACGTTTTGTTACGTTACTGCCTCATTCTAAAATGGATTAAATAAATAAAAAATCCTGATCAATCTACACACAATACCCCATAAGCGAAAACGGTATTTTTTTGCAAATTTATTACAAATAAAAAACAGAATTTCCTTATTTACATAAGTATTCAGACCCTTTGCTATGAGACTTAAAATTGAGCTCAGGTGCATTCCGTTTCCATTGATCATCCTTGAGATGTTTCTGCAACTTGATTGGAGTCCACCTGTGGTAAATTCAGTTGCTTGGGCAGTTGCTTGGGTCCTAGAGTTGACAGTGCATGTCAGAGCAAAAACCAAGCTATGAGGTCAAAGGAATTGTCCGTAGAGCTCCGAGACAGGTTTGTGTCGAGGCACAGATCTGGGGAAGGGTACCAAAAAATGTCTGCAGCATTGAAGATCCCCAAGAACACAGTGGCCTCCATTATTCTTAAATGGAAGCAGTTTAGAACCACCAAGACTCTTCCTAGAGCTGGCGGCCCAGCCAAACTGAGCATACGGGGGAGAAGGGCATTGGTCCGGGAGATGACCAAGGTCACTTTGGTCACTTTGACAGAGCTCCAGAGTTCCTCTGTGGAGATGGGAGAACCTTGCAGAAGGACAACCATCTCTGCAGCACTCCACAAATCAGGCCTTTATGGTAGAGTGACCAGACGGAAGCCACTGTCACGCCCTGACCATAGTTTGCGTTGTATGTTTCTATGTTTCTATGTGATAGGAGTGGGCATTGTATGTTGTATGTCTAGTTTGTCTGTTTCTATGTGTTTGGCCTAATATGGTTCTCAATCAGAGGCAGGTGTTTTTCGTTGTCTCTGATTGGGAGCCATATTTAGGTAGCCTGTTTTGTCATTGTGGGTTGTGGGTGATTGTTCCTGTTCCTGTTACTGTGTTCACGTTACGGGACTGTTTCGTCTTCGTTCATTTTGTCTGTTTATTGTTTTTTGTTCGTTGTTAAAGTATTCTATTAAAATGGATAATCATCACGCTGCATTTTGGTCCTCCAATCCTTCATACTACTCCTTATCAGAAGAGGAAGAAGACGAGCGTTACAGCCACTCCTCAGTAAAAGGCACTTGACAGCCCACTTGGCCCACGAAAGACTTGATGAACAAGATTATCTGGTCTGATTTAACCAAGATTAAACTCTTTGGCCTAAATGCTAAGCGTCACGTTTAGAGGAAACCTGGCACCATTCCAACGGTGAAGCATGGTGGTGGCAGCATCATGCTGTGAGGATATTTTCAACGGCAGGGACTGGGAGACTAGTCAGGATCGAGGCAAAGATGAACGGCGCAAGGTACAGAGAGATCTTTGATGAAAACCTGCTTCAGAGTGCTCAGGACCTCAGACTGGGGCGAAGGTTCACCTTCCAACAGGACAACAACCCGAAGCACACAGCCAAGACAACACAGGAGTGGCTTTGGGACAAGTCTCTGAATGTCCTTGAGTGGCCCAGCTAGAGTCCGGACTTGAACCCGATCGAACATCTCTGGAGAGTTCTGAAAATAGCTGTACAGCGATGCTCCCCGTCCAACCTGACAGAGCTTGAGAGGATCTGCAGGGAAGAATGGGAGAAACTCTCCAAATCCAGGTGTGCCAAGCTTGTAGTGTAATACTCAAGAAGACTCAAGATTTTTTTTTCAAAAAAACATTTTTAGATTTTTAATTATGGGGTATTGTGTGGAGATTGATGAGGGGGGAAAAACGATTGAATCAATTTTAAAATAAGGCTGGAACGTAACAAAATGTGGAAAAATTGAAGGGGTCTGATTACTTCCCGAATGCACTGTATACAGTATAATGCTGAGTCACTGAATGGCTGTGTCTCTCCTCTCCCCCCAGCCGCTGCCCCGAGGGCTACACATGCATGAAAGCTGGGAGGAATCCAAACTACGGTTACACCAGCTTCGATAGCTTTGGATGGGCTTTCCTGGCTCTCTTCAGACTCATGACACAGGACTTCTGGGAGAACCTCTACATGCTGGTGAGTATGATATACAGTATAAATTATGATATACAGTATGGTATACGGTATTATATACAGTATTAAATACATTATGCAGTATGATATACAGTATACAC
This sequence comes from Salvelinus alpinus, assembly GCF_045679555.1. NCBI lineage: Eukaryota > Metazoa > Chordata > Actinopteri > Salmoniformes > Salmonidae > Salvelinus > Salvelinus alpinus. The sequence goes on from NC_092102.1 coordinate 12,762,520, forward strand.
TACCGTTCAAAAGTTTGGGGTCACTTAGAAATGTCCTTGTTTTTGAAAGAAAAGGAATTTTGTTGCCCATTAAAATAACATCAAATTGATCAGAAATACAGTGTAGACATTGTTAATGTTGTAAATGACTATTGTTGCTGGAAACGGCTGATTTTTAATGGAATATCTACATAGGCGTACAGAGTCCCATTATCAGCAACCATCACTCCTGTGTTCCAATGGCACGTTGTGTTAGCTAATCCAAGTTGATCATTTTAAAAGGCTAATTGATCATTAGGAACCCTTTTGCAGTTATGCTAGCACAGCTGAAAACTGTTGTTCTGATTACAGAAGAAATAAAACGGCCTTCTTTAGACTAGTTGAGTATCTGGTGCATCAGCATTTGTGGGTTCGATTACAGGCTCAAAATGTCCAGAAACAAAGATTTTTCTTCTGAAGCTCGTCAGTCTATTATTGTTCTGAGAAATGAAGGCTATTCCATGCGAGAAATTGCCAAGAAACGGAAGATCTCGTACAACGCTGTGAACTACTCCCTTCACAGAACAGCGCAAACTGGATCTAACCAGAATAGAAGAGGAGTGAGGGCCTCCCGGGTGGCGCAGTGGTCTAGAGCACTGCATCGCAGTGCTATGCTGCGCCACCAGAGTCTGGGTTCGCGCCCAGGCTCTGTCGCAGCCGGCCGCGACCGGGAGGTCCGTGGGGTGACGCACAATTGGCTTAGCGTCGTCCGGGTTAGGGAGGGTTTGGCCGGTAGGGATATCCTTGTCTCATCGCGCTCCAGCGACTCCTGTGGCGGGCCGGGCGCAGTGCGCGCTAACTGAGGGGGGCGGGTGCACGGTGTTTCCTCCGACACATTGGTGCGGCTGGCTTCCGGGTTGGAGGCGCGCTGTGTTAAGAAGCAGTGCGGCTTGGTTGGGTTGTGCTTCGGAGGACGCATGACTTTCGACCTTCGTCTCTCCCGAGCCCGTACGGGAGTTGTAGCGATGAGACAAGATAGTAATTACTAGCGATTGGATACCACGAAAAAATTGGGGAGAAAAGGGGATAAAATTTAAAAAAAAAAAAAGAATAGAAGAGGAGTGGGAGGCCGCAGTGTACAACTGAGCAAGAGGACAAGTACATTCGAGTTTCTAGTTTGAGAAACAGACACCTCAGAAGTCCTCAACTGGCAGCTTCATTAAATAGTACCCGCAAAACACCAACATCTCAACATCAACAGTGAAGAGGCGACTCCGGGATGCTCTTCTAGGCAGAGTTGCAAAGAAAAAGACATATCTCAGACTGGCCAATAAAAGATTAAAATTGGCAAAAGAACACAGACACTGGACAGAGGAAGATTGGGAAAAAAGTGTTATGGACAGACAAATCTAAGTTTGAGGTATTTGCATCACAAAGAAGAATATTCGTGAGATGCAGAAAAAATTTAAATATGCTGGAGGAGTGCTTGACGCCACCTGTCAAGCATGGTGGAGGCAATATGATGGTCTGGGGGTGCTTTGGTGGTGGTGAAGTGGGAGATTTGTACAGGGTAAAAGGGATCTTGAAGAAGGCAGGCTATTACTCTATTTTGCAACGCCATTCCATACCCTGTGGACGGCGCTTAATTGGAGCCAATTTCCTCCTACAACAGGACAATGACCCAAAGCACAGCTCCAAACTATGCAAGAACTATTTAGGGATGAAGCACTCAGCTGGTATTCTGTCTATAATGGAGTGGCCAGCATAGTCACTGGATCTCAACCCTATTGAGCTGTTGTGGGAGTAGCTTGACCGTATGGCACGTAAGAAGTGCCCATCAAGCCAATCCAACTTGTGGGAGGTGCTTCAGGAAGCATGAGGTGAAATCTCTTCAGATTACCTCAACAAATTGACAACTAGAATGCCAAAGGTCTGCAAGACTGTAATTGCTGCAAATGGAGGAATCTTTGACGAAAGCAAAGTATTTATATAGCCCTTCTTACATCAGCTGATATCTCAAAGTGCTGTACAGAAACCCAGCCTAAAACCCCAAACAGCAAGCAATGCAGGTGTAGAAGCACCTGGTGTCTCAAGGAGAGTGGAATATGCAACAAAAAAACATTTACAATAGAACATATATAATCACCCACCAATATTTTTGTTTTTGGTGCACTTTACTTTTGCCCAGAGCCTCATTGGCACTGGCCAATAGTAGTGCACTACATATAGGTATTGGATGCCATTTCAGACACATGCAATGACATCCGCTAGTAGAGAACACTGGATTCCTGTCAAGAGAAAGATATCCCTCCCACCTTCCACCTGCTACTGTATGACAGAAAGACTCCCCATCCTCCAGTCTAATATAAATACTGTGTTCTCCTGGCTCAACTCGCACTGTCTTGCAGCCTAGCTGCTTCATTTCCATATTGTGGCTCTTGGATCGACTCATGCTGTCTTGCAGCTCAGCGTTCTCATATTCATACTATGGCTCTTAGCTCAATTTGTCCTGTTTTACAGCTCAGCAATTTAATCTCCACACTGTGGCTCCTGGCTCAACTTCTGCTGCATGTTTTACAGCCTAATCTCCATACTATGGCTCCTGGCTCAACTCATGCTGCCTGTTTTCCAGCATAATCTCTATACTGTGGCTCCTGGCTCGACTCAGGCTGCCTGTTTTACAGCCTAATCTCCACACTGTGGCTCCTGGCTCAACTCAGGCTGCCTGTTTTACAGCCTAATCTCCACACTGTGGCTTCTGGCTCGACTCAGGCTGCCTGTTTTACAGCCTAATCTCCACACTGTGGCTCCTGGCTCGACTCATGCTGCCTGTTTTACAGCATAATCTCCACACTGTGGCTCCTGGCTCGACTCATGCTGTCTGTTTTACAGCCTAATCTCCACACTGTGGCTCCTGGCTCGACTCATGCTGCCTGTTTTACAGCCTAGTCTCCACACTGTGGCTCCTGGCTCAACTCATACTGCCTTTTACAGCCTAATCTCCATACTGTGGCCCCTGGCTCAACTCATGCTGCCTGTTTTACAGCCTAATTTCCACACTGTGGCTCCTTATTCCATAGTGCACTGCATATTTAGGGTGCCATATGAGATGCAGCTCCTCAGCCATACAGGCTCTCTGGAATGGTGGAAAGAGACGCGTAGGCTTTGTCATACAGAGCAGAGAGGGCAGGAGTGGTCAGAGGGAGGAGAAGGAAAGGAAGAGAACAGTATGGGCAATCAAGGAGACTACGTCTGCATCCCAAATGGCACCTCATTCCCTATATAGCGAGCCACTTTTGACCAGGGCCCATAGGGCTATGGTTAAAGTAGTGCACTATATAGGGAATTGGGTGCCATTTGGGATGCAGGTTACATGGCTTCTTCTCTCTTAGCTCAGAACAGACACGTTTTTTTTGTCAGATCTCCAAATCTACTGTTGTGCATGTGCCAGTGTTCGCTCATCTGAGCTTTGTAATATGGAGACTCAAGTCACCGTTTGCATTCATCTGTATTCCAGAAGGATATTTGTGCTGTCCTGTTTTAAATCAAGATACTACAGTACAATATGTGCTTGTTTTCTAAGGAGGAAAATCTGAAATGATCTCAAATGATTTCCCATTGTATTGTATCAGATTGTCAGACCATTATGGTTCAACCTAGGATTTAGATTTTGCATGCATAAACTACCCGCTCAAACATTACCAGGTTTTAAGATTGCAGCCAATCATATGCACTGTGTCCAGAGTAGGCTCAGGTGTGTGTGTGCGTGTGTAGAATATTTGGTCTGCAGTACATTTACAATGTGGTCATTTAGCAGACGCGCTTATCCAGAGCAAGGTAAAACATTTAAAAATATTTTTGAAATGTAAAAAAGGTAGCTTTGAGAGACAACCGCATGTCACGGTCTTGGTAAGCTAGTTATTTTATGGACTCTGCTGTCCTAATGTCGGGGGGAAGTCTATGTGTGAAACAGGAGAACAGTAGAGTTTCTGTCCTTTTGTCAGTTTGTGCTCCTACCCTGTCTTGCTGGGGAGTGTCGCAGTGTGTTGTGTTGAATATTCTTACCAGCACTACATGTAAACCGCATCCATAATTGATGGGGTAGGGAATTGCTTCTGCCAGAACCCAGGAAGTCCTCTCTCTCTGCCTCAACTCTGCTCCCTACAGACCATACACACTCTTTTGAAGGGCCCTAGTGCAGACCATACACCCTCTTTTGAAGGGCCCTAGTGCAGACCATACACCCTCTTTTGAAGGGCCCTAGTGCAGACCATACTTTACTCCCTCTTTTGAAGGGCCCTAGTGCAGACCATACACCCTCTTTTGAAGGGCGCTAGTGCAGACCATACTTTACTCCCTCTTTTGAAGGGCCCTAGTGCAGACCATACACCCTCTTTTGAAGGGCCCTAGTGCAGACCATACTTTACTCCCTCTTTTGAAGGGCCCTAGTGCAGACCATACACCCTCTTTTGAAGGGCCCTAGTGCAGACCATACTCCCTCTTTTGAAGGGCCCTAGTGCAGACCATACTTTACTCCCTCTTTTGAAGGGCCCTAGTGCAGACCATACACCCTCTTTTGAAGGGCCCTAGTGCAGACCATACACCCTCTTTTGAAGGGCTCTAGTGCAGACCATACACCCTCTTTTGAAGGGCCCTAGTGCAGACCATACACCCTCTTTTGAAGGGCCCTAGTGCAGACCATACACCCTCTTTTGAAGGGCCCTAGTGCAGACCATACACCCTCTTTTGAAGGGCCCTAGTGCAGACCATACTTTACTCCCTCTTTTGAAAGGCCCTAGTGCAGACCATACTTTACTCCCTCTTTTGAAAGGCCCTAGTGCAGACCATGCTTTACTCCCTCTTTTGAAGGGCCCTAGTGCAGACCATACTTGACTTCCTCTTTTGAAGGGCCCTAGTGCAGACCATACTTTACTTCCTCTTTTAAAGGGCCCTAGTGCAGACCATACTTTACTCCCTCTTTTGAAGGGCCCTAGTGCAGACCATACTTTACTCCCTCTTTTGAAGGGCCCTAGTGCAGACCATACTTTACTCCCTCTTTTGAAGGGCCCTAGTGCAGACCATACTTTACTCCCTCTTTTGAAGGGCCCTAGTGCAGACCATACTTTACTCCCTCTTTTGAAGGGCCCTAGTGCAGACCATACTTTACTCCCTCTTTTGAAGGGGGAACTAAAGCTGCATCCAAAATGGCAACCTATTCCCTAAGTGGACTACTTTTTTTTAGTATACTGAAATATTGCCACTGCAATTATACAATAGAAAACTAGTACATGCCATGATCATGTAATACATACATGTAATTCTGAATAGTATTATGAAACATTTAAGAGACGGGCTATTTTTAAAGGCTGTTTTTAAAGGTATGTTGGGGTCTTCTTTGTCTGCTGCTCTGTGCTTCTGCTTGAGCCTCTTAATCCTCTCTCCACTGGGGATAGCATCCCAATTCACTGAAATCATTGGGCTTGTGTTAGCTAGTTCGCTAGCTCGCTGGTGGGGTGTGCTTCCACTGCACTGCTTGGAAAACTAGGTCAAAATGCAGATATTGGGGAGTTGTGCCCATGCTGGGAAACTAATACACACACACACTGGGAACCTAGCGAAATGCAGTCAGTGCATGGAAGTGCTTCTGGTGCTGGCACACCCAAGAATAATTCCTACTTCCTAGTTTCAAATCAGTTATAAATCATTGATTATCAGCGTACATAATGTACATGACAGTGCATTCGAATCAGCATCACGCTCTAGTAAGCAGAAGGGAATCTAAATATAATTTATTGTGTTTGAAGTGAGGAAGTGTTACAGTAGATTCTAAATTTCATCACAGCCTGGATATCTTCACGACTACTCAGTAACTGATACATAACCTCTGACCTTTGCCCTCTAACTCTACCTCAATATGAACCTCACAGCCCTGTCATATGAGCCAGTTAGCAGTGGAATGAACCAGATTTGAGTACAAGAGGGGGAACAAAGTGACGGCCTCTTCTGGACTGGATGAGTGACAAGTGTCTGATGCTCTGCTGTACTCTCTGTTCTCTTCCAGACCCTGAGGATGGCAGGGAAGCGATGTTGTTTGGTTTAGAGGTCAGTGGTTATAGGTCAAATATCAGTGTATCTGACCCTCTGTTGTCTTCTCTCTCCCCTCCCAGACCCTGCGGGCAGCAGGGAAGACCTACATGATCTTCTTTGTGCTGGTGATCTTCGTGGGGTCCTTCTACCTGGTCAATCTGATCCTGGCTGTGGTGGCCATGGCCTATGAGGAGCAGAACCAGGCCACCATGGAGGAGGCCGAGCAAAAAGAGGCTGAGTTCAAAGCCATGCTGGAGCAGATCAAGAACCAGCAAGAGGCTGCACAGGTCAGTATCCCAGTGTCTTTGTGTCTCAGCATGTCTATGAGGTTGCGAAATGGCACCCTTCTCTGAATATAGTGCATATGTGTTTGGTCATTTGTGTTTGTTTCTCTGTCTCTGTTGTCACTGGCTCTGCAGGAGGCCACACAGGTCAGTGTCTGTCTGTCTGTTCTGTTCTGTCTGTCAGTTCTGTCTGACTGTCTGTCTGTCTCTCAGCAGCTTTCTGTGTACACTGTATGTGCTTGTCTTTCTATTGCCACTGTCTCTGCTTACTATACTTCACTCCTATCCTTGACTGTCTCTTTGGTTTAAATCTGTTGTGCCTAATATAAGCAGTGGAGCCGTGTTCGTTACCGTGCTCCTATACCTCACTGTGTTTGTGACGGAGGTGAGTAACCTTGCCTGAGACCTGAAGATCTGCATGGGCTTCCTGAGCCAATGCCTAGGTTTTGGCTTAGCGGGCTAATGCACTCTTCTGGCTCACAGCAAACCGGGGTTCGAACCCTGTCTGTCACATATGCTTAGTTTAAATCTGTTTAGCCTGATATAAGCTGTACAGCCATGTCTCTGAAGCCTAGCTACGCAAAATGGCCGTTCTGCGTACTTGCTTAGCAAAAAGATGCATACTTCCACAGCCCCAAGTAAGTGAAGTAAGTCAAGTTCAGCTGCAGCCCCGCAATTTGTATCTTGATGAAACTATGCAGGATCGTCATTTTGAGTAGCTAGCTAAGTGTGTTGCGTATTTGCACAGGGTATAAATTAGGCTTCAGGAGGGCTGGACACAGACAGGTGTTTTTTTCACTCTCTGTCCTGGTGTGGCGGTCTGCGATAGGCCAACGCCATGGCGACGTCGGCAGGCACGGTGTCGGAGGACGTAGCGGAGGACGACGGTGGGGGGAACCTGTCCTGTAGCTCGTCAGAGATGTCCAAGCTCAGTTCCAAGAGCGCCAAGGAGCGGCGCAACCGCAAGAAGAAGTGGCGCCAGAAAGAGCAGTCACAGAGGGAGGAGAAGGGGGACTGCGAGAAGTTCGTCAAATCCGAGTCAGACGACGGCAGCAAGAGGAGCCGCTTCCGTTTCCCTGACAACCGGTTGGGTCGAAAGTCTTCCATCATGAACCAGGTGAGATGACGAAGGTTGAAGGTCACGGTGTAATGTATTCTGAGCCATAGATAATTTAGCCTTGAGCGATAAACTCAGATAAACACTATTTAGAGCTTTGTAATGTATCTGTTTAAGGCTCCTACTACAGTGTGTGAAGTATATTGGGTGTAGCTAAAGGTTATAACCAGTTTATAGCATCATAACATATACAGTACTGTGCGTATATTTGTTGTAGCTAAAGATACAGTAGCATGCATCCAAGGCTTGAATTATTAACAGTGAGTACATGAATGTTTCAGTGAGAGAAGAGCAGTCGCACAGTGTTGTATTGCTCTGGCATCTTTCATAGGGTACTGTTAGTGTATCTGTTCAGCAACACAGGGCAGTATTCGTTCATGCGTTCATGTGAATTCTATTGGTGTTAGAACTAGGTTTTGTCTGAGATCTTGGTCATTGTCATCATCAGTATTAGAGAATAGGCCCGCTAACCAGATGAGTACTCAAGCAGGCTTGTGACCATAAACATGTCAAATCAGCAGAGCGAACATGTATATAACAGTAGTAAGAAAGAGGATTCTATATGCAACATTAGTAAGAGGATACAGTACAGAGGATACAGATACAGAGGATACAGATACAGTACAGGTTCACAGTGAGAACAGTCGTATGCAAACAGCTCATATTTCCATAGAATAACTACAATGGAGAATCCCATTCAAATCAATGTTCCGACAATGCGTAGACTGGCAGCAATATTGAGTGTACCCATAGAAGAAAAACACAAAGTAGAAGCAGGAAGTGAATATTTTCCCATGCAGCGTTGGGCTCAGCTGTGTGTTTCTCCTGTCTGACTGTCCTGTGTTTGACCTTGCTGGGGTAGGATGTCAGTCGCCTAATTATTTGATTATACGACACGGTGAACCATCAAATCCTGCTCACCAGACTTGAGGGTCTGGGTATGAGGGCACAGCGCTTTACTGACTACAATCATACCTTACCAACCGGACCCACTACATCTCCCTCAATGGCCATACCTCTGACTCCGCTGCTGACACACAGGGTGTTCCCCAGGGCTCTGTGCTGGGTTCCCTACTCTGGTCAGATCCTCCGCCACTTCAATCTCGACTTCCACTCCTATGCCGACGACACCCAGATCTACCTGAGCACCAAATCCCTCCTCAACGCACCTCTGACCCACGTTGAATCCTGCCACATTAAAAACCTGGATGCAACACAACGTCCTCAAGCTAAACAGCGACAAAACCAAACTCCTCCTCATAGGCACCAAAACCACACTCTGCAAAGTTGGCGACCTCACTCTCCCCATTGATGACACCATTGGTTCTCCCCCCTCCCCCTGCACGCAACCTTGGCGTACTCCTGGACTCCACCCTCTCCTTCGACCACAACATCCAACAAACTGTCAAATCCTCATTCTTCAAACCTTCCGTCCTGCAGCTGAAACCCTCATTCACACATTCATCAGCTCCTGTCTCAACTACTGCAACTCACTACTCTCCAGCATCAACGCACTACTCTCCAGCATCAACTCACTACTCTCCAGCATCAACTCACTACTCTCCAGCATCAACTCACTACTCTCCAGCATCAACTCACTACTCTCCAGCATCAACTCAAGCTCCCGCCATCAGCTCCAAATGGTTCAGAACTCTGCAGCCCAACTCCTGGCAGCACATCACCCCCATCCTCTGTGAACTCCACTGGCTTCCTGTCTCCCGACGCATGAACTACAATATCCTTCTTCTGACCTACAAAGCCCTTCGTCACCTTGACCCCCTCCCTACCTCTCTGACCTTCTTCTCCCCTAGCACCCTACTCGCTCACTCCGTTCCACCACAGCAGGCCACCTTGCCGTTCCCAAGTGCAACACATCACAATCTTTTCCCTTCTTTAAGCCCCTCCCCCTTCTCTTTGTTACATGTTCTGTTTCTTCCTGTTGTTAGTCTGCCGCTGTCTTGTTTGGATCTCTGTTTTTTGTTTATTTTCGACAATTTTAAAGCAGCATTGGATCATTGAAAATAGAAGTCCAAAATATTATTATTATTATGATGCATTTCCCTGTGTTTACTAGGTCACTTGATCACTCTCCATCAGCATTTCCCTAAGTGACACACACACACACACACACACACACACACACACACACACACACACACACACACACACACACACACACACACACACACACACACACACACACACACACACACACACACACACACACACACACACGTTGCCTTTCATTTTGACCCCAGAATTGATGACAACCAGGATTGTCCCAAGTAATGGCACAATCAACGACTCAAAACAACCCCCTCATCTCTTTTCTTCTCTCAAGGAGATTGGACTTCTCATAGGGATCCTATAATTCCATATGTAATTCAATAGGAATTCCACCTTCCTTTCATATTTTTGAAGCTACATTTAGACCAGGGCTCTCCAACCCTGTTCCTGGACAACTACCTTCCTGTAGGTTTTCACTCCAACACGAGTTGTAACTAACCTGATTCAACTTGTCAACCAGCTAATTATTACAATCAGGTGCACTGGATTAGGGTTGGAGAGAGAATCTATGGGACAGAGATCCCTGATGTAGACAGTACTAAAACAGATAAAGACAGGAGGACAGATAGTTGGAAAGGTGGTTGTGGGGATTCAACCCATGATCTTCAGTGCTCTTTTGTATGCTTTGTGTCAGGAGTTTTACACAGCTACATCAATCTCTCTCCTCTCCTCTCGTTTCCTCTCCTCTCCTCATCTCATTGTCTTCTTGTCCCTTGCAGTCCCTCCTCAGTATCCCAGGCTCGCCGTTCCTGTCGAGGCACAACAGCAAGAGCAGCATCTTCAGCTTCAAGGGCCGCGGCAAGGACGTGGGCTCGGAGAACGAGTTCGCCGATGACGAGCATAGCACTGTGGAGGAGTGCGAGGAGAGGCGGGACTCCCTGTTCAGCCCGTACCGGCGGAGCAGCTACACGGGCTACCACCACGGCGGCGGGAAGAGGAACTCAACGGTGGACTGCAACGGCGTGGTGTCGCTGATCAGTCCGGGGACCGGCGGACGCCTTCTGCCTGAGGTGAAAATAGATAAGGCATCTGCTGACGACAGTGTAAGGAAGTCAATGAGTAACTCAGACCCGTCTCGTCTAGGCATGGCCCCCTCTTTCTCAACTTTCTCTCTTCCCTCACTTTCTTATTCTCTCTGTCTCTCTTCTCAACTTTTTTCTTTGCAAGTCCGTATGTCTGCGCTATCTGCGCTCGCCCTCCTCCACTGCTCCTAGTGTCTCGTGTATGATATGCTGCCCCCCAACCCAAAGAAGCAAAATAGAGAAACTTTAGTTTACTTTATTAGAAAAACATGTTCTTATTGTTACTTTATAACTGGGGTTTTCAGTGACTTCCAGCATACTGTTGTTTTATATCTCAACCTTTTCATTTTCTCACTCCAAACGGTGTTACATTACATTGACATTAAAGGGATAGTTTGAGATTTTGGCAACAAGGCCCTTGCTCCTGTAGACTTCCAGTCATTGCACTCATGCTAGTTAGTAATGGCTCCAGAAACTACCTTCAACTTCCTTCAAACTGCACACAGAGACATAATGGTATCCATGAGTTCATCTGACTCTGTGTAAGTAGAAAAAAAGGGCTTAATTGCCAAAATCTTTAACTATCCCTTTAACATTTGAGTCATTTAGCAAACTGTCTTATCTTAGAGCGACGTACAGTCAGTGCATTCACACTAAGATAGGTATAAACAACCACATATAACAGTCATTGTAAGTAAAAACCCTCTTCAAAATAGAGGAAATATTTCCTTCCTTTTCAAACAATCAACAGTGAGCAAACCAAAACAAAGAAAACGAAAAAACCAAACCAATCTTTCTCTCTTGCTAGCAAGCAGCATGGTAGTTTGACCTGCTCTTCTACCAGGTCTTGTACAATGTTTCTGAATTAGCCAGCATGATAACAACCAAACTAGTGGCTATGATGTCTATCCTATCCTCTCCTACTCTTTGACTTGGTGCATGCTCAATGCATGACGACTGGAACGACCGCAATCCGAATAGTGTTGCCCCTGTGTTCTCCTAGTGTTCTCCTACAGTAACCAGACTACTCTTCCCTCTATGTTCTCCTCAAATGCTACAGGATTTGTTACAGGACTTGAAGGTGATATTTCAGGGTCAAATAGAAAATGGATTACTATCAGATAGTGTGGAGTTCTGAGTATTGATGGGGTTAGGGACAGGATAATGCTTGGAAAGTAGAAAAAAGGCTGTGTCCGAAATCTTTCTTGCCTACTACTTAATAAAACAGCATACTGTGCACTAATCATACTACATACTATTTAGAACGTACTGTTTAGAATAAATGTATGCAGTAAGCAACAAATATCAACATACTAGGCTCACCCATACTGAGAAGGCGTCATCTAATGCACATTTGCGTTGTTTCCCGCCATTCCTTCATTTTGGTAGAGCGCGTCCTCTTATCTGATTATCAGCTGTTGTCAAACACACGTGGGTCTGAAAAGGCGCTTTTCTTCCTCAATAGTGTTGCCGCGAATTCTACTAGATAAAAGGCGAAATTAGTATGACATCCTGGCATTTAAACCATACAACATTTTCAAAATGTCACATACTTTAAAACATTCAATTTTCTTACACCCAATCAGCCTACTATTGAGAGCGCAAGTACGGGTATTCGGACACGGTCAAAGTGGCAGCATTGGAACATTTAGACAGGGGGACATTTAGTTAGAATGGGTGTGATGTAATGGTGGTTGGAACCTATTTTACAAGTTTCAGAGAATAGGTAAGTCACAACGTTAATACATACACACACAAATACAAAACACTTCCCTGCTCAATATCGGAATATTACATTCTTATTCAAGTATTATGTAACTGTCAAATATCCCCATACCACTGCTCCCATTCTGGCTGCGTATGACCTGCATGTTTCTAGACACAACATATTCTCAACATCTAGCAACAACAAGACAAATACAGTACTATCCGCTGTGCCAACCAAAGAATGACCAACCTCCAATATGGGCCTAACCCCTCCTTCCAATCCAGTGTTGTTACAAGTGCACATCCCTCCCTGGCCAGCGATGGCGCTGTGGGATGGTGTTCATGGTTTGACTACCATCAGTGCTTGATTCTTCTTCTTCCTCCTGGCAGCCCACTACTGAGGTTGAGGTGAAGAAGAAGCTGTCTGGTTCCCTGATGGTGTCTGTGGACCAGCTCAATACCTCCTTCGGAAGGAAAGAGCGGGCCAACAGTGTCATGAGCGTCATCACCAACACACTAGTGGAGGGTACTGTCCCTATACTATTCATACTATTAATTTCCCTACACTAACTAACTAGCTATTTCCATGCTCTTTTGTTTTCAGCTGACAGTGTAAACCAAAAAGTTTCAAATCTGATGTCGAAGAAAGGCAGATCGTACTTCCCGTAGTTTCTTAGTCAAAACAGGCTCTCACCTTTTTTGTTTGTTGGACGAACAGTTCTTTCGATTTCGCTATTTCCTTTTCTAACTGATTTAAGATGAGATACGATTTTTACGTTAAGACTTTATTGATCCCCAAACGGGATTCAACTGAGGTGCCCTTCTCTCTCGTTGGACGAAGAGTTCTACATCTCCTATATCTATATCTATATACACTACCGGTCTAACGTTTTAGAACACCTACTCATTCGAGAGTTTTTCTTTATTTGTACTATTTTCTACATTGTAGAATAATGGTGAAGACGTCAAAACTATGAAATAACACATATGGAATCACGTAGAAACTAAAAAAGTGTTAAACAAAGCAAATTATATTTTATATTTGAGATTCTTCAAATAGCCACCCTTTGCCTTGATGACAGCTTTGCACACTCTTGGCATTCTCTTAACCAGCTTCACCTGGAATGCTTTTCCAAAAGTCTTGAAGGAGTTCCCACATGTGCTCAGCATTTGTTAGCTGCTTTTCCTTCACTCTGTGGTCCGACTCATCCCAAACCATCTCAATTGGGTTGAGATCGGGGGATTGAGGAGGCCAGGTCATCTGATGCAGCACTCCATCACTCTCCTTCTTGGTCAAATAGCCCTTACACAGCCTGGAGGTGTGTTGGGTCATTGTCCTGTTGAAAAACAAATGATAGTCCTACCAGATGAATGCTGTTGTATCCATGCTGGTTAAGTGTGCCTTGAATTCTAAATAAATCACAGACAGTGTCACCAGTAAAGCACCCCCACACCATAACACCTCCTCCGCCATGCTTTACGGTGGGAAATACACATGCGAACATCATCCGTTCACCCATACCGCGTCTCACAAAGACACGGCTGTTGAAACCAAAAATCTCCAATTTGGACTCCAGACCAAATGACAAATTTTCCTTATTGACTGACCTTTATGTCTTAAAGTAATGATGATTTCTCTTTGTTTATTTGAGCTGTTCTTGCCATAATATGTACTTGGTATTTAGCCAAATAGGGCTATCTTCTGTATACCCCCCTATCTTGTCACAACACAACTGATTGGCTCAAACGCATTAAGAAGGAAAGAAATTCCACAAATTAACTTTTAACAAGGCACACCTGTTTATTGAAATGCATTCCAGGTGACTACCTCATGAAACTGGTTGAGAGAATGCCAAGAGTGTGCAAAGCTGTCAAGGCAAAGGGTGGCTATTTGAAGAATCTCAAAATACAACATATATTTTGATTTGTTTAACACTTTTTTGGTTACTACATGATTCCATATGTGTTATTTCATAGTTTTGTTGTCTTCACTATTATTCTACAATGTAGAGAATATTACAAATAAAGAAAAACACTTGTATGAGTAGGTGTTCTAAAACTATTGCTTGTCATTCTTGTACTTACAGACAATGCATGACATACATATTATTATTACATAAACAGGACATATTATTATTATTTTATAACATGTATCTCTGTTTTCTTTCAAATACTTTGAGTGTTTCCTTAAGGATGGCTGTAGCGCCAGGTGGGCGGGGACAGGATTTGCGCTGTTGGAGACTATTCTATTATTTGGATTTTTGATATATTCCTTTCCTGGCGTGGTCTCTTAATCAATTTTCTCAGAACTGGAGGAGTCTCAGCGTAGTTGTCCACCTTGCTGGTATAAGTTCTCCAACATCTTCCTCATCTGGGAGTGTTGTCCCATCTGGCTGAAGATCAAGGAGATTGTCAACCTGATCGTCATGGACCCTTTCGTGGACCTGGCCATCACCATCTGTATCGTCCTCAACACCCTCTTCATGGCCATGGAGCACTACCCCATGACCCCGCACTTTGAGGAGGTGCTGTCTGTGGGAAACCTGGTGAGGATCTCTTTTTTTTGGTGATATTTAACAGCCGTTATAAGCTGGCACTTATAGAGGCATTTTTTTAACCTCATATTCACATGTAGACACTGGTATGGCGCTGTAGATGATGAATATGAGGTTACAAAAGTGGTAAAGTGCCACTTTAAAAAGTACTTTAAGATGGTACTTTAAGTTAGTACTTACCTAGTATTTGTATGGTATTAACTTAGAAAGTATACGGTAACATTAGACACTTTCTAGTATTTAGCTCATATAATTCAACCCACTTGATAGGACAGTCAGTAGAGGGGACGGGAAAGACAGGAGGAGAGTGTGTGTGTCAGACAGATTCATATGTGTGCACCTGGGGGCGGCGACACTAACTGCAAGCTAGACCACGATGTGACCACCCCAGGCCTCTCTCTCTCTCTCTCAACTCTCTGTCTCGTTTCCATTGTATATCCCATCATTGATAGTGGGTTCATTAAAAAACTGAACAGAATCTGGCATTTGATCGTTATCTCGTCCTTGTCGTGGTGCGTTGACAATGACATCTCCTCTTATAAGATCTATTCGCTTGTCGTCTGCTGAGAGAGCTGTGTTATTTTGGTACACATAATTGGCAGTTCTTTCATTGGCTATTCAAAGCTAAATGAAAACGTTCCCGGACCCCCTACCTACAGTGTCCCTGTATCTATACACATCTTCCTTGTGTCTTTCTCCTCTCTGCTCCTCTCCTTCTCTCCTTCTCTCCCCCCTCCTCTCTCCCCATTTCTTACATGGGGCTGGTCTGTATACTGTAGGAGTCTCTCTCTGTACTTTTTCCTTCCTCTCAACCCCCCCCTCTTATCATATGATTCTTCTGTGCTGCTATTTCCTTGTCCCAGGCAGAAATCTGCTTCACGCTGCCTGCTCTGTCTCTGTGCTGCATGCCAGGCTGGTGGGTGGCCCACATTAATATTTGATGCTGCCTGATCGATGAGCTCCCCTAAAATGGTGCCTGAAGAACGGCTCTTTTTTTCTGAAATCCCAACCTGGCCCTTTTTACAATTAGCATTTCTACAGAAACTGAGTCAAATTCCTGAGCTGCACATACGGTTTCAGCATATTGCTTAGGGCCTTAAGCCTACTAGCTAATGCAAGCTAAAGCAACTAGCTGATGCTGTTATCATGGATGCTATTAGAATTTCCACAGAAACACAGTAAAAGTAGAGCTGATGCACATAGGATTTCACTGTCTAGTTAGCATGTTAGCTAAAGCTACTAGTTCATGTTGTTAGCATGGATAGCATATCAGTAGAACACAGTCTCTCTTTCTGTGGTATGGTTATGATATTGATATTAGCGGTTTGATCAATTTACAGCAGCTGGAAAATGTATCACTTTCCGTAAATTGTGAGATCAGTCTTTTACATATTAGACCAGTGTGTGTTTGTTGTGAAATTATTTGTGATATTCAGCATCGGGCAGTGTGTGTGTTCTGTTAGAGGTATTTTCATTCATGGGTTGGGTATAACCTTGAAGCATGAGTCATCTTCACGCACGCACGCACGCACACACACACACACACACACACACACACACACAAACACTGCCCGGCCACGCCTTGACACCCAGGGTGTTACATCAGCTGACTCCATGATTAACTATGACATTCAGCCATTCATTAGACTCATTAGCAGAACACAGAGGTGTCACAATGGCCTTACTGACTTCAGAGCAGCTGTAAGGGATGGAGAGTAAGGATTTTGAGCACTGACTAGCCGGGCTAGTAAACCACAATTTCTACTAGCTTAGGTGACATTCTGCTAGCCAAATGTCTGTCCTGTGAGGAAAATGTCACTGTCCTAAGGGAGCTAGTTTTGCACATTTTGAATGTGAAGGCAGCCTACACAAGGGTCCTCTTTAGACAGAGAAACACACGCCATCGAGACATTGGAAATGCATTCAAAGAGACTCCAGAAAGCGTTCTTGAATCTTAATTGAGGTAAGTGCTAGCCTCTTGCTAGTGGGCTAATCTTAATTTCCATCTAAGGTAGTGCTCACCGCTAACTTTTTAAAATAATTATAGTACCAGTTCCTACAGTACGTCTGACCTCTGTTTGTCACTTTGAAAGGTAAATGTTTCCATAGCAGTTACTCTAGCTGACCTCTGACCTCTATTTGTCCCTGCCAGGTGTTCACAGGGATCTTTGCTGTGGAGATGTTTGCCAAGCTGGTTGCCATGGATCCCTACTACTACTTCCAGGAAGGGTGGAACTGCTTTGACGGCTTCATTGTGACCCTATCGTTAGTGGAGCTGGCATTGGCTGACGTGGAGGGGCTGTCTGTGCTCAGATCATTCCGATTGGTAATCTCTCTTTTAGCCCCGCCCTCCCCCCAAATGTACGTGTCTGTCAGTTGTGTACACCAATCATATCAATTCCACAGCGTGCATTGATTCACGTGCTGAATGATTACATGGTGTTGCTCAACTACAGCACTGTCTGTTGTAGTGATACATTTACTTGTATGCAATACAACTTACTGTATATACTGCCTTACTAGTCTGTGTACTGCTAGTTTTCATAATTACTGCTTCTGCTCTATCAATTACCCTACCAATACCCCAAGAGCCCTTACCGCAACCAGAACTATTGATCACTCAAACCCCAGCTGCTAATGAGTATTTTCCTCTCGCCCTTCTTCCATCATTCTCACATCCTCTCTTCCTCCCTGTCTCTCTCTTCCTCCCTCCCCTCTCCATCAGCTAAGAGTGTTTAAACTGGCCAAGTCGTGGCCCACACTCAACATGCTGATCAAGATCATCGGTAACTCTGTTGGCGCCCTGGGAAACCTGACCCTCGTCTTAGCGCTCATCGTCTTCATCTTTGCCGTGGTCGGCATGCAGCTGTTCGGCAAGAACTACAAGGACTGTGTGTGTAAGATCGCCCTGGACTGTAAGCTGCCCCGCTGGCACATGCACGACTTCTTCCACTCGTTCCTGATGGTGTTCCGGGTGCTGTGCGGGGAGTGGATCGAGACCATGTGGGACTGTATGGAGGTGGCCGGACAGGGCATGTGTCTCATCGTCTTCATGATGGTCATGGTTATCGGGAACTTGGTGGTAAGTGTCCCCAGAGTGTATCTTTGTATACAATACTAGCCTTCCTGATGGTCCTCAAACCCCAGTCGCCATAACCGAAGGCGGTGACCGTAATCACTGGCCCAAGAAACGTAACTCTCTGGGAGCAGTTTGCCGTCTTATGAACGGCAGGTTCGTTACACGACACATACCAGGTCCCATGTGTACACACATCTCCGTTGGCCATGCCAGATCCACCCTCACGTCTGACCCAGTGTGTGCCTGATTCTCCTCCCTGTAGGTGTTGAACCTTTTCCTTGCCTTGCTGCTGTCCTCGTTCAGCGCAGACAACTTAGCCGCAACAGATGACGACGGAGAGATGAACAACCTTCAGATCTCCGTCATCCGCATCAAGAAGGGCGTGGCCTGGTTCAAGATCAAGCTGGCAGAGTTGGTGCTCAGCTTGACCAAGAAGCCGCCGGTGGAGGATGAACAGAAACCTTTAGACGACATGTACAACAAGAAGCTGAACTGTATCGCCAACCACAGTGGTGTGGATATCAACCGCGACCTGGACTACACCAAGAATGGTAACGGCACCACTAGTGGTATAGGGAGCAGCGTCGGGAAGTACATGATCGACGAGGACCACATGTCCTTCATCCATAATCCGAACCTGACCGTGTGCGTTCCCATCGCGGTCGGAGAGTCCGACTTCGAGAACCTCAACACCGAGGACTTCAGTAGCGAGTCGGAGAACGAGAACAGCAAAGAGGTGCGTGAACAGAGAGTTAGTTAGCCAATTGTTTAATGAATATGTTGTCATGAGAACCTGGTACATCCATATGGCTCTGATGAAAAGTAGTGCATGACCAGGAATAGGGTGCCATTTTAGATACACCCATAGTTTGTCTCTTGATAATGATGTTGTTGTAATGTTGCAGGAGGTCATTTGAGGATTATGTTGTAGTAATGTTGTGGTATTTTTGCAGGGGGTAAGTAATGTTGTGGTTATGTTGTAATGTTGCAGCGATGTAGTTATGTTGCATGGGGGTAATGTTGTAGTCACCAAATGGCGTGGTTATGTTGTAGTAATGCTGCGGTAATGTTGTATCAATGTTGTGGTAATGTTGTAGTAATGCTTTGGTAATGTTGTATTAATGTTGTGGTAATGCTGTAGTAATGCTTTGGTAATGTTGCAGTAATCTTATTGTAATGTTGTGGTAATGTTGTAGTAATGCTTTGGTAATGTTGCGGTAATCTTATTGTAATGTTGTGGTAATGTTGTATTAATGTTGTGGTAATGCTGTAGTAATGCGTTGGTAATGTTGCAGTAATCTTATTGTAATGTTGTGGTAATGTTGTAGTAATGCTTTGGTAATGTTGCGGTAATCTTATTGTAATGTTGTGGTAATGTTGTATTAATGCGTTGGTAATGCTGAGGTAATCGTATTGTAATGTTGCGGTGATGTTGTAGTAATGTTGTAGTGATGCATTACTCCATGGTTGTTGTTTTGTGGTCTCCTGGCTGTAAAGCATGGGTGTGGTCACCAGTGTAACATTAGTTTCCACTGTTCCACTCTTATGTAAGTCCATTACTCATATATACACACACTCATATAGTAATGGCTACAGCCGTGGATGAAATGGATATCTGCTGACTGGTGTTTGTTTCTTTCTTAAAACGTCGCCAATACATTTAGCAGTATGGCTGGAGTGGATGGTTATTTGATATTCCACCCCTGTAGGCTACAGTACGTCTTAAATCTGTGGCATATCATCATGTTAGGAATTGCAGTCAGCTGCTGTGGTTTTTATATTTACAGTTAAGTCTCATCGTTTGCTTATTATTACGGTAGTTTAGCGTTTAAAGTCAACTTGAATCGTTCATTGGAGGCTCTCGTTTAAAATCTAGCGCTCTCTGATGTAATGTAAAGTCCAGGTGAATTACAACCAGGTCATTGGTACTCTGCTAGTCATGGCATGTGTTTACTCAAGGTCAATTAGAACACGTCGAGTATGACAGATCACACACTCCGCATGTAGACATGGGTAGACGCAGCTCATTATGTGTATGACCAGAATGTATCTTAGCCCCAGGACTATGTCTACATCTTCTTCTTCTTCATCATCCTTTCATTTCTGTATCGTCATCTGTCTGTCTACCTATATGAAGCCTCAGGGAGGTAGCTATTTATACATTGAGACAGGAAGTGAGACCCACTGCAATGCACGCAGCAGTATGTATGAATGGCTGTGAGAGAGGCTTCGCCGTTGGTCATGTCTCTCTCTCTCTTGTCTGTCTCTCTCTGTGTACCAATAACCCAAGAGCCGTTGCTGCCGACAGGGCTATTGATCAGTCAACCTGCTGCTGCTGATGTATTTCCTCTGTCCCTTGTCCTGTCATTCTCACGTCCTCTCTGTGTGTTTTGTGTCTGTGTGTCTCTCTGTCGCTCGCTCTCTGTCCCTCTCTCTCGCTCTGCGTCTGTCTGTATCTCTGTGCGTGTGTGTGCATCTCTGTCTGTGTGTGTAGCTGGACGACACCAGCTCATCGGAGGGCAGCACCATAGACATCAAGCCTGATGTGGAGGTGGAGGCGGTGGTGGTGGAGGCTGTGGAAGAGTACCTAGACCCAGAAAACTGTTGGACACCTGGTAGGACTGCACCTTGCTCTTCCTTGCCCCGCCCCTCCGTGCCCCGCCCCTCCCTGCTCCCCCACTCTGAACCACTCCTTGCCCTCCCTGCCCTAAACCACTCCCTGACACTCCCTTGCGCCCTGTGCCCCTCCCTGCCCTGCCCCTCTCCTCCCAGTTTGTAATTCGTACATTCTTTTCAATGTTTTAGTAACGGTATGATGTTGTGTGTTTGCTCCTGTCCCCTTCCGTACAGAGTGTATTATCAAGTATCCATGCTGCGACGTGCCTATCACTCACGGGTGGGGAAAATATTGGTGGTTCCTGAGAAAGACATGCTATCTAATTGTGGAGCATAACTGGTTCGAAACCGTCATTATCTTTATGATCCTACTCAGTAGTGGGGCCCTGGTAAGTCACAGTGTGGAACGTTAACACACACACAAAAAAATGCATGTTCACACACACAGTGAGACAGAGAGGCTTTGGTCAAAATTTGTGCGCTAGAGAATAGGTTAGGGTGCCATTTCAGACGCAGAAAGGAGGTCGAGTGTGAGTGGAGAAGGTTGGCTATTTAAGGGCTGTGTCTCTCTCTGCCTGGCTATGAGGACATAGGACAAAACATGGAGTGGTGCAGTCAGCAGGCCCAGTCACTGAAAAGGGTGGGGGGGTGGGGCCAAGCAGAAGCATCACAGCCAGTCACTGTACTAAGAAGGGTGGGGGGATGGGCCGGGCAGGAGCATCTCAGCCAGTCACTGTTCTAAGGAGGGTGGGGGTAGGGGCCAGGCAGGAGCATCTCAGCCAGTCACTGTACAAAGAAGGGTTGGGGTAGGGGCCAGGCAGGAGCATCTCAGTCAGTCACTGTTCTAAGGAGGGTAGGGGGATGGACCCGGAAGGAGCATCTCAGCCAGTCACTGTACTAAGAAGGGTTGGGGTAGGGGCCAGGCAGGAGCATCTCAGCCAGTCACTGTACTAATGTGGGGGGGAGGGGCCAGGCAGGAGCATCTCAGCCAGTCACTGTACTAAGGTGGGGGGAGGGGCCAGGCAGGAGCATCTCAGCCAGTCACTGTACTAAGACGGGTGGGGGGATGGGCCAGGTAGGAGCATCTCAGCCAGTCACTGTACTAAGAAGGGTTGGGGTAGGGGCCAGGCAGGAGCATCTCAGCCAGTCACTGTTCTAAGGAGGGTGGGGGTAGGGGCCAGGCAGGAGCATCTCAGCCAGTCACTGTTCTAAGGAGGGTGGGGGGTTGGGCCAGGCAGGAGCATCTCAGCCAGTCACTGTACTAAGGAGGGTGGGGGGAGGGGCCAGGCAGGAGCATCTCAGCCAGTCACTGTTCTAAGGAGGGTGGGGGGTTGGGCCAGGCAGGAGCATCTCAGCCAGTCACTGTACTAAGGAGGGTGGGGGTAGGGGCCAGGCAGGATTATCTCAGCCAGTCACTGTACTAAGGTGGGGGGAGGGGCCAGGCAGGAGCATCTCAGCCAGTCACTGTTCTAAGGAGAGTGGGGGGAGGGGCCAGGCAGGAGCATCTCAGCCAGTCACTGTACTAAGAAGAGTGGGGGGGAGGGTCCAGACAGGAGCATCTCAGCCAGTCACTGTTCTAAGAAGGGTGGGGGGAGGGTCCAGGCAGGAGCATCAGAGCAGAGCCTGACTGAGTCGGTGTCCCAAATGGCAGTCTATTCCCTTTATAGTGCCCTAATTTAGACCAGAAGCAGTGCACTACTTAGGGAATAGGCTGCCATTTGAGACACATATGGACTCTCTCTGTGATTAATGGACTGTACCATTTATCTGAGAGGGGATCTAATGGACTGTGTGATTTATCAGATAGGATAGGCGGGGGGAATCTATTTCTGGTGCCAAGGGAGCTATGTCCTCAGGCATGACGTCAAATCAGCAGGAATGGAATAGTGCAATCAATGCTACATTTTTCCTGGGAATTTAAAAAAAATGTTTTGTCGTGATTGAGCAACAGAACCGTTGTTGTATACATTTTCATCACTTTTTATGTAAATAGTCTGTTGACTTTATTGTGTTTCTAATCCTCCATGATTTATTATATATTCATTGTTGTACTTATTTGGCTGAGGCAAATTATAGGCTATGTATTTAAAATCGATCAATAAATTCATCAATCACAGAGCGTGTTCATTTACCCCCAACTTCAGCTGAAGCTAACCGTGTATGTGCTTCCCCCCCACCAGGCTTTTGAGGATGTGTACATCCAGCAGAGGAAGACCATCAGGACCATCTTGGAATACGCCGACAGTGTGTTCACATACATCTTTATCCTAGAGATGTTGCTCAAGTGGGTCGCCTACGGATTCCACAAGTACTTCACCAACGCCTGGTGCTGGCTCGACTTCTTCATTGTCGATGTAAGTAACATTTTCTGGTTCTTTACGGTAGGCTAGGACCATAGAAATAGAATTGACTTGAATAGGGAGGCCCATTCTAGGAATTCTATTTCTATGGCAACCACACTCTGTTGAAGCAACATACTATACTGTGTACATTCTAAAACACTGCCTGTCATGTAGAGTTATGGTGAAAAACACACATTTTTATGTAAAAATAGATATATTCCATATATTATATATAGGGCCTAAGGCGTGCGTTCAGTCACACAGTACACTGTTAAAGTAACTGTCCAGTGTTTCCAGATCTCTATGAAATATGATCTATAATTAATTACAATATGAGTGAAATAGTTTTCCTTACAATTTTTTTAAATTAAGTATGTTAAAAAGAAGCTTTTCTGTGTTTGAATGGTGTGGGCGTACACCAACAACAGAATGGTGTGGGCGTATACCTGTCAATAAATAAATGTTTTTTATGACAAGTTAACAGGTGATTGGCCAGTTCAGCCAATGAGACGTCTCAGACAAAAACATTACTGTATGTCATACTCTATGAGGAAATAGAAAACATTTTTTAAACGGTCTGTTTGTCATACAAGTTTGAGTTTTTTTCCTCTAATTTATGCTTTGGCAACAAATATGAGTATAGGACGAGTCAACATCTCGATTTGAGTATGAGTTAACAGATGATGTGTTTTTAAAAGTGAGATTATCACTGGACAATTACTTTAAGTTATCCCTTATATAGGTATTCGGTACAGTGATTCCTAACATAGGCTTCTGTCTAACAGGGTGTGGTATGGTAGGGTTGGGAGGATAGATAGAGTAGTAAACGAACAGCAACTTCATGTTACGCAATGGGTGAGAAGACATGATGATATTCACATTAACAGAAAGTGTAGGATACATCAATCTTACAATATCCAATATCCATATCCCAAGAGAACATGGAAATGTTTACTATACCATGAGTTAGTCCATCAATTTTAAGTGAATCTATGTCTCTCACCACTTGCATCTCCATGAAGCAATTTCTCTCTCTCTCTGTTTACTTGGTTTCTTGTCAATCTGCAATGCTTGAATATGAACGGCAATTCTCTGTTTGTGAGTTTGGCTATTATGTACCTTCGTGTGCGATGAAGCAAGGAATTGTGCGCTCTCTGTTTCCCATCATGTGCAAATGGAAACCAATTCTATTGTTTTAGGACATAACAGCGGTAAGAAAAATGATTCAAATTTGATGACAATGATATTGGAATGTGAATGCTGGTAGCTAAGCAGCAGCACACATTGGAATCAATCAGCCAATCAATAACCAGGATTATTGATCAACATATTCAAGCAATGCTCAGCAACAACAGGGTGTGCGTCTTCTACTGTCTTCTACCGTGTCTCTACTGTGTCCTCTGCTGTGTCTCTGACCTGTCTACAGTGTAATCTACTGTATGTCTTAATGTACTGGATGTCTTTTATATCTCTGTGTTATTGCTCATTCTCTGCCCCTTCTGTGACACAACTCTTGACAGTCTTTGGAACAGTGGAATTTCTTTAATTCCGTTATTTAATTCTAAGTTGATTAATTCATTCTAAATTAATCCAGGACCATTGAATTGATTAGTTATGGGAATGATAATTCACGGTTGGTTGCTTTAACAGTAATATATATATATATATATAAACAGGCAGAGAAATTCCTTCAGACTTGAAAGTTGACGCCTCAGCAAGGGGCATTGAGTAATGTCATGTTGCATAGATATGATCCCCTGACTGAACTGTATCTGTGGTGTGGAAATCCTGCTTGGATGGTCAGATTTGGCCAATGACCTTGGTTATTACCTTGTCATTGGAACGATGAAGAAGCTCTCTTCTGTGTGTTTTTGAATTCTTACCTCTGTCCTTGAACTAACCACCTCTCAACAGTCGCCGACACACTGTTTGTATGGTCCAGCCCAAGCCATCTTTGTCTGACAGGAGTTCTATCTAACCCCTAATGGTTGGAGGTTAGATATGATCAGTGGAGGCTGGTGAGGGGAGGACGGCTCATAGTAATAGCTGGAATGGAATGGTATCAAACACATTGATGGAATACGTGTTTGATACCATTCCGTTCCAACCATTACCGTGAGCCCGTTCTCCAATTTAAAGTGACACCAGCCGCCACTGGAGATGATACAGTATGAGAATGTGACTGTTGACCCCATAGAGATCCTGTGATTCTCTATGTATTTCCGTGGTTGACCCTTCTATTCTTAAACACCGAACAAACACTGCTGAGACGCACCGAAAAGACAACCGGCGAAAAGCAGCGGGTGGCCGTGCACTGTTAGCAAACACCTGCTGGGTGTCAACGAACGCTGGTGATACAATATGTAGACTCGAAATGAACAGAGAATGACGGCCGCCCGCTGTTTTTAGCTGTTGGTAGTCATGGTGTGTTTTGGCCTTTACGGTCCCAGTATGCTTGACTTTACAATAGGCTGTATTGATTGGCATCAGCCATTGTCAGAGTTGAAGGCATGTTATACCGATCTCATTTTAGTACAGTTACTTCCTTTTCATGCCTTTAAAATGACATTGTTACACAGTAATTCCCTAAGGAATAATCAACTTGAATTAATTACAGTCTTTTTGCTAACTATTTTCAGTCATTGTTAATGTCAAACATGTTCCAGATATGGTGCTGTTTTATGTACAGTAGTAACTGCAGTAGAATATAGTTAACACTAACCTAAAACATACCGTAGCTTACAAAACAATCATGTAAAACACAAGACACCTTACCTTCAGTGTTGATTCTGGTAGAACAAATTCTACCTAAATCTAATTGAAGTCCTATATGTACCCCACAGAGTTAGTGTCCCCTCTATGGACTGACTTGACTCCAATGTAACCCACGACCCAGAGCCATTGATATACACTACAATATAGTTAGGTGGTGAGTTTGGTGCCACTACGGGGTTCTATCAGAACACTTCACCAAACTCTGTATATTGATGGCTCTACCACGCCCCTCCCCACCCCCATCTTTACCCACAACCCTCGGCTTCAGCCCGAGCCAACAGGGTTGTGATGCACAGAGCTGCAGTGTGTTCATTGTTGCGGTGTGAACCAACACTTGGGAGGATGGCCGTACTGTACTACGACCGTACAGTGGCCTACATTTCCCAAGATGCACTTGGGATGGTCGTATGGTACGGGGGCCGACAATCCCCTCCCAAGCTGTCAATGTTTGACAACAAAGTGTGACATACCCCCACCCCCTCTCCTCCCTCGACCCAACCCCCACCCCCCTCCCGTCCTCCTTAAAGTCTTACGCTTCCTCTTACCCCAGGAATGTTGTGAGTGACCTTTGACCTTGTGCTGAGGTGATGATGTAATGATGGTGGCAGCCAGTTGGTAAGTTTGGTCCTCCAGACTGGCAAACAAGCAGTCAGTCCCTCTTATAAATCTGCTGTGCCTCACCGAGTCTAGGTCGTCCTGGGTAGTCCGTCTGTTTGTGGCCTGTCTGTGACTCTACTGTCTGTCATTGTCACTGTGATGTCTGTGGTTTGGTTTGGAATTAACCACGTTGTCACTCTGTGGGCACCATCAGAAGGGGGACACCATCATTGCTTAAGTTTATACGAGCATGAATTAGTCTCTGTGTGTGTGTGTGTTTATCTGTTCCACATACCTTTTGTGTTTTGATATATTTCTGTTGAGTTATATTTTCATTGGCCTCTCTGGTTCTTGATTTTGTATTTTAGAAATGTGAATAGCAAATGTGATACAGTAGAATTACTATGAGAAGACAGAATAACTTACTGAACCCTTGCTTTGTTAAGCCATACATTACTTACAATATACCTCTAGTCTATTTGGTCCAAAAGTTGAAGAATAGATTTTTATCAAATCAGTTGCTTTACATTGTTGAGAAAACAGTCATTTTCAGTACACCGCTATCTTAATGACACTTCCTAATAATACAGTACAGTATTTCTTTGGGTACCCACATTTTTATGCAGGACTCAGTACTCTTCAATTACATAGCCACAGTGCTGTAAGGTAGAATCTAGATCAAAACAAATCCTTCTAGTAAAGCTAGTAGCCAGTCGAGTTTGGGGATGGAGTCGTTATGTAATAGTGGAATGAGGCTGGATCCATCCATCCATCCTTTTATTTTATAAGACATTTAGCCATTTTCATCATTGTTGTTTTTGTTCTGTTTGATTTTAGTTTCCGTTGTCTTTCTGTTTTTCTTTCTGTTTCTGTTCCACTGTTCCTCATTGGATCACAGCCCAGAGATGTGATTGGCCTTGCCTTGCAGAGCTCGACGCTGATTCGCTGAGGGCTGCCACACCCACACAGCAGGCCCCTTGATCTCTAAGGGGGAGGGGCACTCCAAGGGGTCAGGCTGAGGCTGAAGGTGACAAATACCCCAAATACTGTGACGGTAGAATAAAGGCAAAATCTTTATTTTATTTTTGCATCTGTTTTAAAGAAGCACAATGGAAATAAGTCAGTGACTTTATTGTGTTATCCTTGATGTGTGTGTTTAAATATTTAAATTTAAATTATTTATATTTAAATGTATCATTGCCCAGATCATACAGCTTTCTGGGTTATTATACAGCTATACCGATTATTAACAAATGGGATGTCCTCAACTAAAATAATTGAGCTAGCTAGAATCTGATGGAATCGTGTGTAATATACAGGTCATACAGAGTCCTGGAGACTCAGGAGCCCTTGAACCACATAACCCAGAGATGACTCATCATGAGCCATGAGTCCAGTGGTGAGTTCCACGCCGATAGCTTCATCGCTGTCAACTGGAATGACCAGAGTGCCATTGTACGTAGTATATCAGTTTCCATAGACTGTAGTACCGCCAATGGCCTTAAAATCTAAATAAAGATTTTGCCTTTGTTAGAATCCCCCCTCTATCTGTGACTGGTCTGGTCAGCTTTGGATGTTGTGTTCTTTGCAGTGAGTTTGACCAGTATGGTCTGGTTGGCTGGTTGGAGGTGCCTTCACATGTTTTTACTGTGTACCACTGTTTTCCCTTTGTTAAGGAACTGGTGCTCTCTCTCTTCCCAGTCTCACCACCTGAACAATGGCAGTGTGAGAGATCGGGCCAAACTTTTTGTGTTTGCCGTTCTAAGAACTATTAGATGGACATCTGTAACGTTGAATCAATGAGATACTGTGTAGTACCATTTAGTCACGTCAGGTCAATTCTATTTCAATTCAGGAAGTGAACGGAAATTACTAATGATGAAAGTTGACATTGGAATTTCAGTTTACTTCCTAAATTGACTGAAAAAGCCATTGCCACAACTAGCCTTGCTCTCCTCTCTTCACTATATGCCTACTGGTTCTGCTTTCCAGACTCATGGCGCTCTGACCCCAATTGTGTCTGAGATACAACAGGAAGTGGCTACTGTACAGGCCTACTGGTCACAGCAGCTCCCCTTCATCTTCTAATGACAGGCATTGCCTCCTTGAGGTTACCTCATCATTTCTTAACACCCCTCCCTCGCTTCTATACAGTGCTGCCTATTGATCACCAGACTCTGCTGTTAATGATGACTCTGCAAAAGCTCCCTTTCCACTGAGTGTCTAACCTGATGCTTGAACTTAGTACCAAGGTTCCTAGTCCATTTCCATAAGGCTAAAACAGAGCTTATTTAAGAATGCTGAGAGTCTGAGGCACAGCTCTGGGCTAAGCACTTACTGAGTGGTCCAATGCATTATTATCTAGCTATATTACAAAGCCTCTGAGATGGAAGCAATTCATTTGTCGACTGTCGGGATGTTGCCTTTCTATAAATGATAAATGTGAAGAATGATGACTAATCAATATTTAAAGTGTCAAGCTTAGGTGAATTCTTTGTGTTGATTACAGAAAAGTCACTGCTGTAAACTTTTCTTTTTGGCTAGTGTTATCCCCCAAAATCATGTTTGCAAGTACAAATAAAACCTGATCAACGCTCATGAATCTTAAAAAAGAAATATATCCAAATAAAAGAACTCGGGCCCCGTGACTGAGTGGCAGCTGCGGTACTGTGTGTGAGAGTGGGGGAGCAAGGTGGAGCTATTACCAGTATTACTTACCCCTGACAAATCCTCTCAGTACTTCACAAGTGCATAGCTTAGGGGTTGATTTGGTGTTGGGCCATTGTGTGTGAGAGTGGGGGAGATGCACCCGTTTCTTTGAGGTTGTGTGTTGTTACCTGTTCCTGTGTGTAACTCTACTGTACTCAGTGTCTCTCCAGTGGTCCTTTAAGTGCCATCCAGTGCCAAATAACTCATGTGTCCAATCTCCCCTTAACCCTCTATCCCAGCCCTTTACTACTGTCAGTGTGTGGTTAACTGTATGAATTGTATGTGCCTCCTATTTGATTCTAATGCTGTGTGAATATAATAAGGAGATTTTTGGCCAATCATAATGACGTACATGTACATATTTACCTGTATTCTTTCTCTTAGGTTCCGTTAAGTTTGTCTGTCTTAAATTATATGGGATATTATGCCTCAGCCGAGAGCGACAGACATGGAGAGACAATGTTAGAGGGGCCAGGGTAAGGTTCTACAAGTCTGTTGGGTTTTTATATTAACTTCTACAGGTTGTAACCTCTCTCCTTTCCTCCCTCCCCTCCTCCTCCTCCTCCCCGGTCCCCTTCGTTCGCCTGTCTGTATCTGTACTGAATCAGTCGTGTGCTGTGGCAAAACATTTTGGCCTATTTTTCCCTTCCTTTGAGTCTTATGTATTTCTCTTTCTCCTCTTTTTCTCTCTCTCTCTCTCTCAACCACAAGTTTCTTTGCAGGTACAAAGGAGTTTGTCAAGTCTCGTCCAACTGCCCTAAAATAACAGAAACAAACCCCTCCTCCTGCGGCCTACCTACTACTGCTACTAAAACACTACGCACATAAAACCTATACTAAACATTGATCTTCTCTCTCAATGTATATACATATATAAATGCAATATTATACATGTATATACATACATATAGATTTATGTGTGTATGTCAAGCAACTCTCTCCACCCATGCCAGCCCTATTGCTCCAAGGGCTCTCGTCTGAGTCTCTCTTCTACTTTTAGAGAATATTCTCACTACTTCTAACAGTTTGGAACTCTTTTGCTTCTCTGTTTGTGTGTAGGTGTCTATAATCAGTCTGGTAGCTAATGCACTGGGCTACTCGGATCTAGGTCCTATTAAATCACTAAGGACACTAAGGGCCTTGAGACCCCTCAGAGCCTTGTCACGTTTTGAAGGGATGAGGGTAAGATCCTAAAGCTAAGCAGCTGATCCTTACGCATGCCCATTCAACAGTTTATTAAAGCATGCTAGAAACTGAAATTTTTTCAAAAAGTAACCAAACTCAATTTTTTTTTAATGACAAAAAATGATACATTTATTTATTGGGAGATTTTTTTTATAGAAACTTGAAGAAAATAGTCAAGACAAGAAGTCACCTTTTCATGCTCACAAATCCTGTACCATACTTTACACATACAATTTATATATAGATATATATATACGCACACGTCATGATGCAGCTGGAAGTGTAAAGTAATGTTAAATATTAATGCTACAAAGTTATACAGTATTATCAGCAGAAACTATTTCCCTGGTTTCAATTGAATAAAAAAATATATAAATACTAATTCATATTTTCAGTATTACTGCCATGTACAGAAAGAAAAGAACAAAAAATAGTGAACTAGAGGGATATGTCACAAAGCTGCCTCATCACATAAAAACTAGAAAAATGAACTATTATTTATTTATTTTTTGTTTTTTATGATTGGCTCGAGGGATAAGATCAAATTAATACTAGTCAACACTACATGTCAACAAAGCCAAACTACATACCATTTCATAGAACATTTGAATCAACAATTGGCTGTTCATTTGGCCTGATTCTCAATCTCTGCTTTAAATCGAGAAGCCCCCCCCCCCCCCCACCACCACCTGTCCCCAGTTCCCCTAACCCACCCCAACTCTCACCCCAACCACTATACTCACCCTATCATTTAACACATCTATCTGGCACAGAGAACAACCAGTAGGAACCAGGTACCTGGTGGTAAAGACAGGTTACAACTGGTTGTTGTCACCCGTAGTCCCTCTTTCTCTCTATCACATGTAGTCCCTTTCTATCTCCCTATCCTTGGATTGGTTGCGTTGTCGTCTAGTTTGAGCTTACCACCCTCTCCACTCTCACCCTCTCCTGAAGCCTCGTATGTAAGTGCAGCACTGTGCAGCACCCCCTTAACCTCTACCCCTGCCTCTCCTCCTAACCTTCCACTGCGCACTCCATCTTTGCCAAGTAGATCTGCTGGGCCTGCAGCAGGTCTCAGTCTGTCTGCTCCTCTCTGTTTCCTGCTTGTCCAGGATCTATCTGCATCATCAGGGACTGAGAAAGAACCACACATACACTCCACACTCACATTGTTGTGGGTTTGAGAAGAGAATATTTTCTAAGCTTCTGCCTGTGTCATTGTGATTATCACTTTGTGTGATGTTAAATGGCTGAATCGCAGAGGTCAGTTAAGTCATGTCAGTTAGTCCAATGTAGACCAGGGGCTTGAAACTCACGGCCCATTGGCCAGATGTGGCCCGAGAGCCGATTTAATGTAAATGCAGACCAGATTCAGTATGTTAGCTTTTTCGTCTTCTTCTTGACCCTAAGGCAGAAGCTTAGGAAATATGCTGATAGGCTGCCATCTCACCTAAGGCATTACTACCCCCATGTCATAACACAATATGCTACATAGCAACTATACTGCAGGTCTTATAGAGCTTCCTACTTCCTGCTTCCTGTTGCCTTCCACTCCCACAGGAAGTAAAACTGGGAGGCAACATTGTTTAGCACACTGGAGCTTTCTCTTATATCTCATATTTTCTTATATAATAGGTGTGGGTTGGGTGGCAGGCAGGGCTAATATTATATTAAACTATAAGGACAACACTCGTCTTTCTTAACCCCTAGACAGTCGCAGAGCATTTCCCCCATTCCTCTTCATAATGTCCCAAAAATGACAGACCAGGTGTAGTGGCTTAGACGTGTGCTATGCACTACTGTTACTATGGTACAAGAGAAGTTAGCTAGCTAATCATCAATTTGACTGACATTTCTGTTCATACTGAAGTGCCCATTCATATTAAATATCCAGTGGCTAAATATGAGGATGACATTGCAAAATACGAGCTGATGACATCACAAAACTTTTAGGCCCTGGATAGGCTTTATGGATGTAGGCTACTATACTTATGGCTACTATACTATACTTATGGCTACTATACTATACTTCTGGCTACTATACTTACTTTGTTTGGTTTACTCAGGTATGAGACTAGCATTGGATTAGAAGGGTTTTATTTCTATGGCGGCTAGACTGGTCAAAATTCCAATGTCATTTTTGGGCGAAAAATGATGGTACATTTTTTAAGGAATGTTGTAGTCAAACATTGCATTGCCCCTATGAATGATCTCATTCATTGGGTGTGTGTGGTAGGAGGTGAGGGTGGCCCAGTAGGCTAATACCTGTAGCAGTGAAATAAAATAAAACACTTTACTTACTCACCTATTCAAGACAATGTCTATGTTCATCAATTGAGTTGCTATTTTGTTTTGAAAACTTGATATTAAAATTGACAAGTCAAAGTAGTAAATAAATTGATAGGGAAGTACGAGAATGGAGAGATGACACCGACAACCATAATAATGAAAAGAGATTCTGGAGAGTTAGAATGTTGAGAACTCTTGTGGACTTGAGCTTCCTGGCTGTGGTCATGGAAGGTTGTGTGGTGGTGGAGGCCAATGCAAGTCAACAGCTCTGAGAGAGAGCAGCATAACACAGCTTTACATTTGAATATATTGCACTGCTTAACATGCAATGATGCAATGGGCTGTTCCTACCTACCTGACTGCCTATGTTCACTTGTTAAATGCTATATCTTTAATTATGCTGCTTTCTAGCCTCATTTTTTTACTTTTGGAGCAATGCAATGTACTGTACAAGCATGACACAGTCGCCAAGTGACCCTTACAACTGTCCTACTATATATTTTCTAATGAGCTTGCTCTCTAGTCTTTGGTTGCATTTTCAATGTTTAGTTCTAAAACATTTTTTATATTATTAACTTTAAATGTAAAAACAAACAAAACAATACCTTCCAGCTGCAGCATGTAAAAAATGTGCAGCAGACACGTTAGCAGGAAACATCATGAGTTACAGACCAATCACACAGAGACCTTAGAACCATGGAACCTTAGAATTGAGTTCTGAGAACCTTAAAACAGATGTCTGAGTTCTTAGAACAGAGGGACTGAATTCTAACTCTACACCATCTATTCCTGACTGGTCTTGGTTTGTGTCAGAAGGTACACAAGTGTCAAATCCACTTGTCAGGTAGATATGTAACGTAAAGACGAGCAACATTTTGGGCGGTTATCTCTTTATCTCTCTATCCAAAACATTTCTCTATCTGTTTATTTATCGATTTGAACGGTTCTTGAGATTGCACAACAATGCCATCCATGTAACAACACGCATGTACTCTAATTGCCGATGCACATTATGCACTTTTGAAAGCCATTTTCCCTCTGCTTTGAGAATATATTTATAATATATGATATATACAGGTATATATTATATATGATATAAGGCATGGCCAATTTGATTATATAAGGCATGGCTAATATTACCTTGAATCTTTGAAAACAAGTTAAATTATACTACCTCAGTAGGAGCAAGTAGTTCATTCTCTCAGCATGTGCAGTGATATGTGTTCTCTTATGGGAAAGGTGGGAGGTGTGATGTTAGTGAGATGATGCGGCATACTGCTAACTCTTTACGCATCGTGATCGTTCCTCTCAAAAGGTAGCTTTTCCTTCACAGCTATTTCATTTTTTCACAATAGATTCTTACATGTATTATTAGAGGTCCAAGAACAAGCCTTCAGCTAATTCAGCTATTTCAGTAAGCTATTTTTATAATATTTTTATAATACTCACACAGAAAGAAGTTGGCACCCAACTACCTGAAGCGTCCATTCTGGCCATATGGTGTTTATCCAACCCCCGTGCCATAGCAGCCAGTTAGCAGCCAGTAGCTCCATATGCCATAATCATTCAAGAGGAACAGTCAAAAGCCTGTAGTTAACACTTCCAATAACATGTAGAAAGAGAGTACCTATGATATCATCATTTACATGTTAACCTCTAAGAGAAGAGTTAACCTATATTTTTGGTTAAAATAAAGACATCCACTTATGCTAAGCACTAAAAGCATTCGTAAGTAATATTCCTCCAAGAACAAATGGGTAAATCAATAAATATCCATCATTGACATGACCGTTGAACAGCTCCCAAAATCCCTGACTGTAGCTTTAAATAATCATTGCAATGTCCTGCACGTTGCTGAGAGAATTCTGCTCCTGAAGCTCTCGTTCTGCTCTCTGTCTGCCTGACTGTATGCAAGGAGGGAATATGGCTCCACAAAACAAGTCTGTCTGCTAAAAACAGATGACATGCATGCTTAGCTCAGCTGTGTGCCTGAGAGCTGCTGGTCTGGTCGGCCTGCCTAACACTGTTAGTGAGCTAGTGGTAAACCCCACTATGCACTACCCTCTTAGAAAAAAAGGGTTCCCGAAGGGTTCTACTTGGAACCAAAAGGGTTCTACCTCGAACCAACAAGGGTTCTTCAAAGGGTTCTCCTTTGGGGACAGCCGAATGACCCTTTTAAGGTTCTGGATAGTATAGAACGCTGAGCTTAGTGCACGTCAGTGTATGGAAGGCCGGTCTGTCCGGATGCTGGGTAGTGTGGAGATAGAAGCTGTAAAGGAGGATAGGTGTGGGGGGGGGGGGTGTTGTGGATGTGGGACGTAGTCTATGTGTTGTCCCTCAAATTGCACCCTATTCCCTATATAGTGAACTACCTTTAACCAGAAAGTGGACTACTTTTGTAATATAGTAATGCGCTATACAGTATAGGGAATATGGTGCTATTTAGGATGCACCCTATGGATCAGAATGCTTTCCATTGCATTGTGTTGAAATGATAGTGTTAGTCTGGGTGGAGGGTGTTTAGAGTCTGTTTTATGAAAAGGGACAGAGGGAGGGAGGGTGGTGAATGTTTGGGAAGAGATGAGGCCGCATACTGGTGTGGCAAAACACTTGTAGTTCAATTTGTTTGACAGTTATATGCTCACTCTAAAGGAAAGTGCGGCGTTTGTGCGCAGACCCCTTAGGCAATCCTAGCGGTGTGCTCGGTCAGATCAAAGACTATTCGTTCTAATTAGAACAGAGCTGATACTGCTCTTTCACCGTTATACTATATATGATTTTACTAAACTATACTATATTATACTGTAATATACTATATGATACTGTACTACACTATACTATGATAATACTGTAGTATACTGTGCTGTATTACATTATACTATACTGTACTATACTACAATATACACAAACATACTCTAAATTGTACTCTAACTATATTCTTAACCGTACTGTAAACTATACTATACTTTATACAAATATCATAATAACGTTGAAACACAATTTGTTCTATGACTCCAATAATAAAACATGTCAAATTTAATTTCGCTACCACTTTCTGCTATAAGATGCCATAACAGTATGCTGCTGCTCTGATGGGGGTTGATAGGTATCATGGAGTATGTTTTGTCTCTCACACTGTTCTATCCTCCTGTCTCCTCCGTCGGGTCGGGTCTAGGTGGTAGTCAACGCCCTGGTGGGAGCCATCCCCTCCATTATGAATGTGTTGCTGGTTTGCCTCATCTTTTGGCTGATTTTCAGTATCATGGGAGTCAACTTGTTCGCGGGCAAGTACTACTACTGTTTCAACCAGACCTCAGAGGATAACTTTCTTGCCACCGAGGTCAACAACAAGACACAGTGCCTGGCCCTTATTAATCAGAACTTCACTGAGGTCAGGTGGAAGAATGTCAAGATCAACTTTGACAATGTTGGCGCTGGATACCTGGCTCTGCTTCAAGTGGTGAGAATGTCACTTCATCCCCTCTCTCTCTCTCTCTCACCCCCCCCCCCACACACACGTCAGTTCACTGTTTTTAACCTATTTTGTCATGTTGTGTCTACTCTTCTCTCTTCCTTCCATCCTCTTGCACAGTGCTCTGAGGCTCTTCTCTCTCCCTCTATTCCTCTCCTTTATGCGTTTGTCCATTTGTTGGTTCTTTATACTGTTTTCCACATGTCCTCATTTCTTTCCATGTACAAGATCTCCTCCAGGACACACATCAAATTTGGGTTTGAGTTCGACATTTTTAATTTTTCTTCATATGGAAACGAGACGTAATTTTATTTGTGCTTTGAATATTCTAAGTTAATTGGATCTCTTTGCCTCCAAAGGCGACATTCAAAGGCTGGATGGACATCATGTACGCAGCCATAGACTCCAGAAGGGTGGAGGACCAGCCCATCTATGAAGACAACCTCTACATGTACATCTACTTCGTCATCTTCATCATCTTCGGATCCTTCTTCACCCTCAACCTCTTCATCGGTGTCATCATTGACAACTTCAACCAACAGAAGAAAAAGATAAGACCTATTTTCTCTCTTCCTCTTCCTCCGCCTCATCCTCCTCTTTTTGCTAAATCCTATGGCATATTATATACATAATATAAAATTATAATGGCTCAAACATGCTTATAACATGTTATAAAGCATTATACCTGGTCATATGAAAGTATCACAGTTTAATGTAGTTATTTACACTGTTTGCATACGGCTCTGAATGTGTAAAGCAGCTAATGGTATTGTTATCAACGTTTGGCTAATGGCCTAGTGTTGTATTATTGGTTAGGTTTGGGTTGTAACCAAATGTTTGTGTGTCCCTATACTTTGGAGGTCAGGACATCTTCATGACAGAGGAACAGAAGAAGTACTACAACGCCATGAAGAAACTGGGTTCAAAGAAGCCCCAGAAACCCATTCCCAGACCACAGGTCGGCTGTTGCTCTCTGCTTTTATTAGCCTGGCTTTTTTTATGGAGTGATATTGGTGCCAACAGTTTGTTGGCAGTAATATCACTCCATATTTGTTTAGCCAGCTCAACACACAGTATGGGACAAGGCTCGGTCTTTATGGTGTAAAACACTGCCACAAAAGAATGAAATCAGTATTGTCAGTATTTCATTGTTGACGGAACACTGAATAGTGATATGGAAAGATGACAGAGACTGTCGCCTTGTTGCTAGCGCCTACTCAACTTTGCAGTTTTCTGTTGTTTTTAGTGTTGTTTTTTTTGTTGCATTATTTGAACTATTCCCATGTGTACTTTTTTATTCTTGTATGTATTTATTTTATATGACTTATACATAACTGCATTGTTGAGGAAGAGCTTGCAAGGAAGCATTTCACTGTACTGTTTACACCTGCTGTATCCTGTGCATGTGACAAATAAACTCTGATTTGATGTTAACACTGAACTATTGATTTCAATCGATAACATATTGATTTCCCTGCGATTAACAAAATGTGTGTGTGTGTGTCGTCGTCGTTGTTGTTGTTGTTGTTGTTGTTGTCTGTGTGTGTGTGTTCTCTGCATGCGTACGTTTCTGTCTGTGTGTGTGTGTGTGTGTCTTGCTGTTGTCTCCTTGTCTCTACAGAACTATATCCAAGGGTTGGTGTTTGACTTTGTGACCCAGCAAGTCTTCGACATCTCCATTATGATGTTGATCTGCCTCAACATGGTCACCATGATGGTGGAGACAGACGACCAGTCGGATGAGACGGAGAACATCCTCTATTGGGTCAACTTCATTTTCATCGTGGCTTTCACCATCGAGTTCGTCCTGAAACTCTTCGCCCTGCGCCACTACTACTTCACCAATGGCTGGAACGTGTTCGACACGGTCGTGGTCATCCTGTCCATCGCGGGTAAGTAGAGTCAGGCTGTGTAAGAAGTGTGAGGCTGTGTAAGTAGAGTGAGGCTGTGTAAGAAGTGTGAGGCTGTGTCTAGAATGGCACCCGCTTCCTTATGTAGTGCACTACTTATTGACCAGGACGCAGCGAAAAAGTACATTCTGTGAGCACTACATCAAAACGCACTGATTTTTATCCGCAACAAGTCCGTTTTGTGAAAACAATCCGCTGGTGGGAAAATGGCAGATTTTCTTTATGGGGATTGTAGAATATTCGCATGAAATTCTGGAGCCAATTGGATGGAAACGTAACTATAATTCCAAAAATCGTAGAAGGGAAGAGACATTTTGAAGGTAGACACTGGGAGTCATTTCTGCTGACTGTGTGCTCTGTCTTGTCTACCTTCTCCCTCCACAGGCATGTTCCTGGCTGACATCATTGAGAAGTACTTCGTTTCGCCAACCCTTTTCAGGGTTATCCGATTGGCTCGAATCGGCCGCATCCTGCGTCTGATCAAAGGAGCCAAGGGCATACGGACTTTACTTTTCGCCTTGATGATGTCACTTCCAGCCCTGTTCAACATCGGCCTCCTGCTCTTCCTGGTCATGTTCATTTTCAGCATCTTCGGAATGTCCAACTTCGGCTACGTCAAACACGGGGCCGGGATAGACGACATGTATAACTTTGAGACCTTCGGGAACAGCATGATCTGCTTATTCATGATCACCACATCTGCAGGCTGGGATGGTCTCTTGCTCCCCATCCTCAACTACCCTCCTGACTGTGACCCAACCATGGAGAACCCAGGTGCACCGTCTACAGGCAACTGCGGCAACCCCTCAGTTGGCATATTTTTCTTTGTCATGTATATCATTATTTCCTTCCTTGTCGTAGTCAATATGTACATCGCCATCATCTTAGAGAATTTCAGTGTAGCGACAGAAGAGAGCGCCGACCCGCTCAGTGAAGACGACTTCGAGACCTTCTATGAAATCTGGGAGAAATTCGACCCCTCTGCTTCCCAGTTCATCACCTTCCAAAAACTGGGTGACTTTGCCGACACCCTGGAGCACCCTTTCCGCGTTCCCAAACCCAACACCATCGAGCTGATCGCCATGGACATGCCCATGGTCAGCGGCGACCGCATCCACTGCCTGGACATCCTGTTTGCCTTCACCAAGCGTGTGCTGGGCGACAGTGGGGAGCTGGACATGCTACGCACGCAGATGGAGGAGCGCTTTGTGGCGGCTAACCCCTCCAAGGTCTCATACGAGCCCATCACTTCTACACTGCGCCGGCGCCAGGAGGACGTATCCGCACGGTGCATCCAGAAAGCCTACCGCGCTCACTTGCTTAAACGGGGCTTCATCTGCAAGCGCAGGCCCAAGACCAAGCTGGAGAATGGTGGGACCAACAACGAGGAGAAGAAAGAGAGTACACCCTCCACCGCCTCTCTTCCCTCCTACGACAGCGTGACCAAACCTGACAAGGAGAAACAGGAGGAGAACGAGGGAGAGAGGAAAGAGAAGGACAGAAACCAAAAAGATGAGCGGGAATCGAAGTGTTAGTTAGGGTTCAGTGACTGTCATTAGCAAATTAAGACACACAACGAGAACAGACTCTGAGCCCAACAAACAGACAACTGTATAAAAAGATCATTTGCAAGTTAAAAAAAATGTACGAAAACTATATAAAAAACATGTTTACGGACTTAAATTCAATACAAAATGAAGGATCGAGATTCGTCGTTGGATACTTAGGGTCGGTTGAAGAAAACCACCGATGGCGATGTACATGTTGCCCACGATAAGGATTTAGTTAGGACACCATCATTATCACAAAAGGATTTTACTGCCTAATGATGAATTTCTTCTTTATATCTTGGAAATAATGTGAGGAAGAACCATGATAATATAATTAATTATCAATAATAACTCAATAATAATAAAAGTGTGCCCACCATTGACATACTACATATTACATATATGTTGGGTATCGTCGGGAAAAAAGGGACAGAAACCCCTGCAAACAAAATGGAGGGAGATTTACTGGAGCAAATAGTCTCTTACTGCCACCACCCTGTGTGGACGAGCCCCTGCAGCGAAAGGTCCACCACTATGGGAGCACCCCAGGAGTGGAACGGAACGGAACACTACAGAACCCTCTAGAACTGTTCTACCACGCAGTCTGACTGGGCCTCTGTAACATCCAGTTCCTGTACCGTCCTTCTTATCAAGGAAACACATACAATAATCAACATCTAAGCAAGTTTTAAATACGAAGAATGAAAGATTAGAGAAAGAAAGGAAAAAACCCAGAACAGTAGACAAAGGGTTTTTACTTTTCGTTTGTTTGTGCTGAATATACTTGCGTCTTTACATTATTTGAGCAGCAAAAAAAAGAACAAATAACGTTTAGCCCATGTCACATTTGCCTCTTTTCATCTTCTCTCTCTTTGTTATACCGACATAATGGAAAATACATTTTCTACATGAGCTTTCACACTGTCACACTGGGTAGGGGGCATTAGTCAGCGTTTAGACTTGGGCTGAAGAAGGGCGGGGACTCGCTCTGACCGACCGAGTCTCAGATAACTAATAATTATTGTGCTCGTTCAATGCATAGAAATGACTTGCATGAAGGCATGTTTTGATCAGGAATCATGCATGACGTAATCATAGTCCACAAGACACTAATTCTCTGACCACTACAATGGCTTGACCATACGTTTGAGGCCGTCCACTGGAAAAGTGTATATGAGAACTATAACTGGGAAATGATTTATATATATATATATATATATATATATATACATCTACATATACAATATTGAAGGAATAAAGTGGTATGACCTACCCTTTATTATAATGTTGCTTTTCAACTGCCAGACCAATCTTTTTATGAAGCCCGTTGGGATTTTAACAGGGGATGTAGTGAGGCACTCAGAGGCAAAGTTTTATTCAGGCACATTTATGAAAAATAGAAACTAGAAGGGTTTTTTGCTGCTCTGTTTGTACTGAGAGGGATAGGGAAAGTTACTGCTGAGTTGTACCAAGAGTATTTCTTCAGAATGAGGATGCACAGATTTAGAAAAAAACTTTTCAGACCATTCTAAAGAAACCAAATCTGGGGCTTAGCAACATACCTTGATTTACCTTTTTACATCCAACGGTTACCACCCTTGCCTGTGTTACTATGGTTACCAGTCTTAGCTGTGTTACTACGGCTACTCCCCTTACCTGGGGTCTCCAACCAACTCCTTCTTGTTGTTGTTGCTGTGGCAGTACGAACAGGCAATGTTTGATGCCATATCCTGTATAGCCATATCCTTTACAGATTTGTGTGTAGCGAGCTCAAGTGTCAGTTGAAATGTTTAATTCTCCTCCAATGCTTTGTCTATCTGTGGACAGAGAAGAGAGAGTGTCATCTGTAGGGGAGATGTAACAGATTTTGAAACAGCTGTTTGAAATGTACTAAAGATATAGCGATGCTTCCATAGATTCGTTCTTCTTTTCATATCTGTTTTATCCACTTCTGTCCTCTGTCACTCAGTTAGTTCCCTTAGAATATTGTTCACTGTGACCCAGTGGTACATCAATGGCCTTTTCCAGACACTTTGAGTTGCCAGCTCTGAAGTAAATAGATGTCCTTCTCTGAATCTGATGTCCTTCTTGCAGTGCAATCATTCTCAGAAGAAAGTTTGAATTTTCGAGCAGTGAGAATGTATGTGGCGTAGCCATCTATAAAGCAGCATAGATGCATACTGTAGAAGTAACATAGAGGACAGATAGAGGGTACATAGAGCAGCTGCAGCAAGACATGCTCAGTCACTCCTGGCATGATGTGCTGTAGGACTAAAAGACGGTCGGCCATGGAAGGTTTGTAGAGAATAAAAACAGATCTGATTTGATAGGCTTAATTAGGGAGCTGGAGGATGGTATAACAATGGACCAATGGAGAGACTCGACAGATCCTCTCCCGGACCCTCCACAGTTTCTAGACTGACTGCCATGAATGAAAATGATCAGAGAAAGTAAAGATGGCGAGCCAGAGCAGCAGGGAGAATAGTGATTTTGTCTTCTTAGGAGTGAGTGCTGAAAGTCCCATGTTTGTCAGTGTATCATTGCGCTTTGTGGGACCGCTTCAACACTGTTTGTAGTGTATGGATGTTGGACCCAGGCTTGCATCATCATGTCATATGCTAGCAGGCTATTCTTTTATTGGTCACCTGCTGTATGTTTGATAAATGAAAAATCTGCCTGGGGATAAGCTCAAAGTGGCGTGAACCGTCCAACCGTAGTTTCTCACAGATTGTCTCTGTCTCTTCAGAATAAGAGTCTGTTAGACTTCTATCAGATAGGCCTTGTATGATCAACTCGTATCAACTCATGGTAAGTTGATTCATGATTCACAGTAGAATCGTGCCTTTAAGAACACGTGAGGCGTTTTTAAAGGCAGTTTGAAGCTACTACGACTCAGAGGAAACAAGATGAGCGAGCGAGCGCTAGGCCAGGCCAGGCCAGCGTAGGCCGAACCAACGATACGAGTCAGATCTCTGTGAGTGACAGGCAGGTTAGACAAGATGAGACATAATATTAACACTTCCTCTTTAAGGTGTCTGCTGTTAGTTTTTTTACACAGGCGTGATGGTCGGTCCTCTATACAAACAAACAAACAAACAAACGGATGCCTGGTTGGACAACAACCTGGTATCTACGGACACACCATTAAAGCCATTGTGGTGTGTTGATTGAACACTGCCTGTACCCGTACCTGATATCCCCATGTCCAGTCTATTATAATACTATCTAGAGGACTGTTTACAATATGAAGACATGTCTCCAGATAACGATAACGTCTGTTTGGCTGCTGCACACTTAAAACCAAATACATTCCCGATTGATCGTTCACTGACGATACAACCATAAGAGCAAACAATGCCATCCAATTTTAACCCGTGTTCATTTTGGATGTGATGTTTTAGATGAGTGATGCATTGATCATTGAACTTACTTGGAGAGAAAAAAAATGAACAAAAATAAGAAATATATGTACAGTGGAGGCTATGGTGGCACAATCACTGAAAAGGAAGGAACTTTTTGAGAGAAACTATAAATAATGTATTATATTCTTTTATTTTATCGGCATGCTTTGTTGTGTTTTTTGTAAATACGGAATTTTAAAAAGTTACCACTAATAATGTAAAATGAAACAATAACAGTATAGAATGGCTTCCAGCTATGCCCTTTGTCACATTTGTTACCTTTTGGATTTTTTGAGACACTTTTCACTTTGTTGACGGAAATTGAATGAAATATAGATATTATATAATACAAAAATATATATACATGTATACATATATATGTCTATATGTATATACATATTACAAAAGAACACTGTTTGTTTGTCACATTTGATTTATGTGCAACATGTTCAGTGGATGTCTAAAACTGGTTGGTTTCCAGCACCCTACTGTATGTGTTGGGAAATAGCTCATACAATGTCACTGGAGCTGCTGCCATGGATTGTAGCCTGATATGATTAGAGGTTTATGCTACCAGCACATTTCTCACATTCTACTGCAAACTTTTCATACTTTTTAACCTTCACTTAACAAACACAAACACATACACAGAATAGACACACACACACACACACACACATTCAAATTGACACACAACTATTCACTCACCAACCTAACTAATCAGTAATTTGTCCCAACAAGGTTGGATGTGACTGCCTCTTCCAGTGAAGATGGAGTATGTCTATCCCAACCAAGGCATAGTCGATCTGTCTATAGATACGTCCAACGCTCTAGTACCTATCTATCTATACATAAGGTCAGCAGGCCAATCTATCGTTACATGTCAATGTAAATGTATCTATCCACACCTACATCCACAAAGCCTATTAGGAGTAACTACCCAAACATAAATACAGCCACAAAACATCAGTACTGTTACAGTTCAACATTTCAATGTCTGATCATTTGTGCTTCAATCGTCTCTCACTTACTTTGAATGGTTTGTTTCTAATCTAGTGTTTATCTCCACTCATTGGCATGTGCCTTTTTCTGCTTTTTTCTGTGATTTTTGGGAAGATGATGATACCACACTTAAATGTTCAAAACTGTGTAAGGAGGGAACAGGTGAGGGTGGGGTGGTCGTTGAGTTGAAACTTATGGAGCACAACGTATATCGGGGACTCGAGGCTACAGCACGACACCGTCTGTCCGTACCATACGACGCGAGGAGTCAGAAATTATACTGCCGAGGATCAGATCATCCTAACAACTATTACAAGCGAGAAAACAAACTAACACCCCACCTCTTCTCTTTTAGATAGACTTCAACAATGTGATGTTACCTAACAAAACAGCTCAAACTCAAAATGTTATGTTTCTTGTGCTTATGTGTGTCACCCACTTCTA
Source organism: Salvelinus alpinus (assembly GCF_045679555.1). NCBI lineage: Eukaryota > Metazoa > Chordata > Actinopteri > Salmoniformes > Salmonidae > Salvelinus > Salvelinus alpinus. The sequence continues at coordinate 12,806,688 of NC_092102.1, forward strand.
TCGCTTGTGAAAAAGCAGCTTGCCTTCTATATTTCTGTTCTTTCCATCTGAAATTTATTTTTGTATCAATATTGAATTAATTAAATTACGGGACTCTGTTTTCTTTTTTCTTTCTTTTTTTTTGGCATGGATTTATTACTGGCTTTTTTCTTTTTTTGCTGAAAAATTATTAAAAAGTGCTTTTCGAACTGTTGTTTATCATTTGAACACCGTGATATAAAACAGGATATATACAGTAAGATGGTAGTGATGCACAACCACTTGGACTCTTAGTAAGAACTTATGAAAGATTGTCTTCATTTGAGCACGAACCTTTTTATTACCAATAAAGCAGCCTTCCAGTTACAAACTGTATTGTCTGTGGGTTATTTTTAACTATAGATCAAGATTCAGAATATCAGTATTCTACAGTACAGAAGATTTCTACAATATTGTGATTTATTAAAGCAATTGGTTGAGATTTCAAAATATTTCCACATGCAGTGTCTTCGGAAAGTATTCACTATTCCACATTTTGTTACGTTACAGCCATATACCAAAATTGATTAAATAGTTTTTTTCCCTCATCAATTTACACACAATACCAAATAATGAGACAGCAAAAACAGGGTTTTTATAATTTATATAAAAAATTAAAAACTGAAATATAACATTTACATAAGTATTCAGACCCTTTACTCAGTACTTTGTTGAAGCATCTATGGCAGTGACTACAGCTTCAAGTCTTCTTGGGTATGACGCTACACGCTTGGCACATCTGTATTTGGGGAGTTTCTCCCATTTTTCTCTGCAGATCCTCTCAAACTCTGTCAGGTTGGATGGGGAGCGTTGCTGCACAGCTATTTTCAGGTCTCTCCAGAGATGTTTGATTGGGTTCAAGTCCGGGCTCTGGCTGGGCCACTCCAGGACATTCAGAGACTTGTCCCGAAGCCACTCCTGCGTTGTCTTGGCTGTGTGCTTAGGGTCGTTGTCCTGTTGGAAAGTGAACCTTTGCCCCAGTCTGAGGTGCTGAGCACTCTGGAGCAGGTTTTCATCAAGGATCTCTCTGTAGTTTGCTCCATTCATCTTTGCCTCGATCCTGACTAGTCTCCCTGCCTCTGAAAAACATCCCCACAGCATGATGCTGCCACCACCATGCTTCACCGTAGGGATGGTGCCAGGTTTCCTCTAGATGTGACGTTTGGTATTCAGTCAAAATAGTTCAATTTTGGTTTCATCAGACCAGAGAATCTTGTTTTTCATGGTCTGAGAGTCTTTAGGTGCCTTTTGGCAAACTCCAAGTGGGCTGTCATGTGCCTTTTACTGAGGAGTTGCTTCCGTCTGGCCACTCTACCATAAAGGCCTGATTGGCAGAGTGCTGCAGAGATGGTTGTCCTACTGGAAGGTTCTCCCATCTCCACAGAGGAATTCGAGAGCTCTGTCAGAGTGACCATTGGGTTCTTGGTCACCTCCCTGACCAAGGTCCTTCTCCCCCGATTGCTCAGTTTGGCCAGGCTGCCAGCTCTAGGAAGAGTCATGGTGGTTCCAAAGTTCTTCCATTTAAGAATGATGGAGGGCACTGTGTTTTTGGGGACCTTCAATGCTGCAGACATTTTTTTGTACCCTTCCCCAGATCTGTGCCTCGACACAATCCTGTCTCTGAGCTCTACGGACAAGTCCTTCAAACTCATGGCTTGGTTTTTGCTCTGACATGCACTGTCAACTGTGGGACCTTATGTAGAAAGGTGTGTGCCTTTCCAAATCATGTCCAATCAACTGAATTTACCACAGGTGGACTCCAATCAAGTTGTAGAGACATCTTAAGGATGATCAATGGAAACAGGATGTACCTGAGCTCAATTTCGAGTCTCATAGCAAAGTGTCTGAATACTTCTGTACATTTTTTAAACGTATTTAATCCATTTTAGAATAACATTTGGAAAAAGTCAAGGGGTCTGAATACTTTCCAAAGGCACTATCTACAGTATAGACTTATACAATATTGTGATTCTTCACTCATTTTAGTTACAGCAGGCAACACTTTTGATGCAAATTCAAATATGAAAGTCTTTTATAGTTCTTTTTTTTACTGACCCTTACTCATCATTTACAATGTGTTGTTACTAGCCTAGCACTGAGAATCCCTTGCCCTGCACTCTTTCACCATTCTGTGTTTATTAGCTCGTTTTGTTTGTTTCCTACAGTACTGTGGATGTCATTAGTGCATCACAACACACTCCAGGAAATAGAGTCAAGTGTGGTATGGTATAGCAGCTAACAGTCCTTCCCGGCCGTTGAAAGCCATCCTTTGAAATGTAGGGCCTGTATTGAATTTGTTTAAAGCCCCATGTTAACGACATCCCCCCCACAGCCATAAGACAGACCAAAGACCATTATGTTGGTGAGTTCATCTGTATAGCAACACTGCTGCTTCTCTTTGTGGTTCATTGTAAAGAACCAGAGAGTAGATAGCCCAATGGTCCAGTATCACTATCACCCCCCCCGAACCCCCCCCCCCCCTAACATTAAGACCCTGTTTGCGTCCCAAATGGCACCCTATTCCCTTTATAGCTCACTACTTTTGATCAGGTGTCCCAAATGACACCCTATTCCCTTCATAGCTCACTACTTTTGATCAGGTGTCCCAAATGACACCCTATTCCCTTTATAGTGCAGCAATATTGACCAAATGGCTCCCATTTGGGATGCAGCATATGTGTGAATTTCTGTCATCGCCTGAAATAAGAGCAGGAAGAGGGGAAATACATTTAGGAGGAGATGGAGTTGTATGAATCTGATGTAGTAGAGTTGTATTGCTGACGTCCACACAGACAGTGTATGGTACTGACTCTCTTTATGTGTATATTGCACTGTACACATTCACATTTCCTTCCTCTCCTTTCTCTCTCCTTCTCCCTGTCCCTTCCCGCCCTCTTTCTCTCCTTCTCATTGCTCCGTCTTCTTGTCCCCTCCCTCCCTCTCCCTTTTTTTCACTGTCACAAAATGTTCAACCCTGCCTGGTTCTCTCTTCTAGTCACATGGTCTCCCCTGCTCTGCTCAGCTCTCTCCCAGTGTTTCTCTCTCTTCTTCTTCCCCCGCTCCTCCTCCTCTCTCTCGTTCGGTCTCACAGGGTTCTTTCTATATGAAATGTTTTTCTCTATCTTATCCATTCATCTAGACAATTATGCGTGTCGGACCCAGTCCTTTTTTCTATTGACCGTCTCTTCTCTTCCTTCGCCTCTCCCTCGCTCTGCCGGGGATGGCTGTGTGAGTGCAGTGAGGTGGAGAGAGAGAGGGAAGGTGAGGGGGAGGGAGTGGTGGAGTACAGCACTGCAGTGCAGATAAATTAATGCAGCAGAGCAGGCTGACTCAGCAGCCCACTCCCAGTATGCCCCCCCCCCCCCACTTACACACACACACATGGCCCAGTGACTGCGCTGGGAGACAACAACCAGAGCACTGGGACATCACCATGGCACTGGGATATGCTGTGCTAGCTACTAGCCTCCCTGCCTCCACCTTGCTCACACTACACACGCCAAACAAAAACACATATCACATTCATAGAGCTTTATAACCATTATAACGGCCAGCCCTATACCTCTTTTCGTCTCAGGACAGACATGTACAGACATGTACAGTGATGTTATTTAATGTTTTTATTTTGTGGAGGCGGTGTGATGGGGTGTCTGTGTGAGCTGGTAGGTAGGTGTTCAGCGAGTGCTCTGCTAGCTAGCTACAGTACAGTTAGCGCTGGTCCAGGGCATTAGTGCAGCTTGCTAACGCTGAGTCTTCCTGAAGGACCAGAGCTACAGAACAAAGTCCCCTTGTCCCATGGGTTGGTGGGAGGGGAAGTTGGCTTGTAGGCATAGGCTGAGCCCCGGAATGGTCATGTGTTTAGTGTGAGCAGGCAGGCTTACAGTCCGACCTACTTCATAGACAGCCACACCTACCGCTCTCTCTCCTGTCTCCTTCTCTGTTTCTTACTTTCCCACTCACTCTCTCTCCCATTCTCTCTCTTTCTCACTGCCCCTTTATCTCTCTCTCTCCACACCTCTCCCCTCTCACTGGGGTGTATTTGGTCATGTAGCTGCAGTACTTAGCATGTGATTCCTCTCTTTATGACACGAATTGGGGGCCATTATTCTGGTTAACAATTTACGTCTATAATAATCAACCATTATTGTTTATTGGTATAGCTTTGTTAAGATCTTTCAATTCGTGTATCACACAGGAATAGCATGTGTATGATATATGACAGGTGTATTGTGCTAGCTATTAACCATTTAACACAGACATTTAACACAGAATTTAATCAATATGGAATTAGCCTTTTCAATACACCCAGGTGGTGAAAGCCAAAATCAGCAGTGAGAACAGCATGTGTGACTTCTCTCAGCATTTTCTAGCAACTCCTGTTCCTCTCTGCCTTCTCTCTCTTCTGTCTCTCTATGCCTTCTCATCTACCCCTCTCTCTTTTTTCTCTCCCTGCCTTCTCATCTACCCCTCTCTCTTGTCTCTCCCTGCCTTCTCATCTACCCCTCTCTCTTGTCTCTCCCTGCCTTCTCATCTACCCCTCTCTCTCTTCTGTCTCTCCTTGCCTTCTCATCTACCCCTCTCTCTCTTTTCTGTCTCTCCCTGCCTCCTCTATCCTCCCCTAGTCCTACTGCCTCCTCTCTCTCGCTACCTCTCTTTCTCTCTCCCTCGCTTTCTCTCTCTCCTGGTCCTCCCTGCATCCTCTGTCTTTCTCCAGGGAGCTGTGCAGGGGAACCCGGGTAGAGAAGGGGGGTAGCCGGGAGGGGGCTCTCTCCATTTCAGTAGGGACCGGGCTCTCTCCATTTCAGTAGTGGCCAGCAGCATCTCCCTCCAATGAGAGGCGGACACAGACTGCGCTGTACCCCTCCCTCCCTCCTGCATCTACATCCCCTCCCTCCCACCTGCTCCCTCTTTCCATCTCGCCCTCCTTCCATCAGTGGATAATGCAATTCTATTACCGGTAGTCATTCCTTCTCTAGATATCTATCACATGATACAGCCAGCACATATGAGTAACATGGATGATAGTCTGCAATAATTACTGTGGTGGGAAGACACTGTTGATGTTTGCAGTGTATTTACTGTGATTGCTAAACATATGCTGTTACTCACTCCCACGCATAGCGTTTCTAGGCTACATTCCCAAGTCAACATACATGTCTGTGGTGGGAAGCTGTGGTTCTGTTGTTGGTGGCTGGTGTGTCATCTGAAGAGCAAGGGTGCCCACTACTGGTTAGGTGATGTAAGTGTACTGAAACTAGTAGGCTGGCATCATTGGCTAGTCTACCAACAGTCCCTCTCAGTGGGTCTCATTTCAGATGATGTATTAGGCTCTATCTCAATTATTCTTTCCATGATCCCTTGCGCCCATGATCTCCTTGCCCCTCATCTCCTTCTCAACAGTATTGGAGGAGAAAGTCTAATGTTCCTCCCCTTCTCTCCTCCAACACAGTTTAATAAAATAAAATAAATTTGGGGCTGTAGCACTGAACAGTTCCAGGCGTGTTCCTGCGTTCACAGTAAATGCCAGATATTAACTTGACATTTTAACACGGGTCATTGGCGATATGGTTTAAATCCAGCTTGTTTTTACAAGTGTGCATCACAACTTTCCTGACATTGTTAATGGCGACCCTGGAGCATTTAGGGTTAGTGGCATGCTCAAGTGGACAATGACAGATTTTTCCCCATGTCAGTTCAGAGATTTGAAATACCGACCTATCTGTTATTAGCCCAGCACTGTATCCGCTAGGCTACCTGTCGGCCTCTGAGTAAAAGCCGAAGAGAGACGATAGAGTAATTGAGGAAAGATTAATTGCGAAATCACCTGTCTCTGTCACAGCCCTGTGTCTCAAGCATGACTATGCACTAACAAGGGCAGCGCGTGGCGCCTTCCCAGGAACCGAATAGTTGCTAGTTCGAATCCCCAAGGTGAAAATCTGTTGATGTGCCCTTGAGCAAGGCACTTAATCCTAATTGTTCCAGGGTCAATGTTGATAATGGCTGACCACAACCCCACTCTCAGGGGGAGTTGGGATATGCAGAAATAATATAATACACACTTGTACATGTATGAAATAGGACAAATATAAGCACCATCCAAATTATTAAAATGTCAAACATAATGTACAACCTCTAATACAGAGTGTATCAGTCTGTTGAAATGATACAGCTTTTTTCCATAAATGCAGATTTTCAGTTCACAATTTCATGCTCAAAATTAAATACTTCACAGTAAATGTAAAAATGTCATAATAAAGTACACGTTTTATTTGTCATCCCGTATTATCATCCAATAAAAACCCTTAAAATAATAATAGTATATGCCATTTATCCAAAGCAACTTACAGTTATGCATACATTTTTACATATGGGTGGCCCCGGCGGGAATCAAACCCACAACCCTTGGCATTGCAAGCGCCATGCTCTACCGACTGACATTGTATAGTGTGCTATCGCTGACCGAACTGTCCTTCGAATTTGGTTGATGTGGATTTTTACGGTCCTATTTGAAAACCAAAATGGCCACTTTTACTGAAAATACATTGTAAGCTGTTTAGACCTGAAGGTTGACATTCTGTTGCACAGCAAACTCAATTTGTATGTAATCACCTGGACATTTTGTTGTAGACAATCAGAACAGCCTGTTACCATACATGACATAGCCTGTAATACAGTTCAGAAATAACGTCCAGGTTTCTATGTAATTTACCACAACATAAACCAATGACAGGACGCCTTTTCTTTTTTGGTGGTAGAAAGTCTTGTTTTATGTTGCTGTATATGGTAATAAGGAGCTAGGAAATGTCCTTGTGGTACTTCTAGTGTCTGGGTCCTTTCACATCCCTCTAGGTTAAAGAGGGGAAAGTCCTCACATCTGCAGGTCGAAATGTAAACATCTGTTTCAATAACAATGTAATAACCAAAAATTCTAACAACAACATAAAAGTTGATATTTTCTAACAATTTTGACAAACAGAAGTCAACAAACATACCCATTGTAAGTATTTCAGTATTTGGATTGATGATAAAGCTGTCCTTTAAAGGTCCAATGCAGTCATTTTTATCTCAATATCAAATCATTTATGAGTAAAAATTAAAAACCTTACTGTGATTGTTTTCAGTCAAAATGGTCAAAAAGAAACAAAATAGCTTCTTAGCAAAGAGCAATTTCTCAAGCAAGAATTTTGCTAGGACTCTCTGGGAGTGGTCTGAGTGGGAAGGGGAAAAATGAAAACTAGCTGTTATTGGCAAAGAGGTTTGGAACTCTTAAGCCCCGTTTTCATGTTGAAGTCAACCCAGGTTGCACTGGCCTTGGTGGGCTAGCTCAAATTGCATTTCCACTGTATCCATAAATTATAAACGATGTCATGTTGCTAGGTAGCCAATATGTGACTGCAGCTGGCTTCGCTAATGTTGTAAGCTAGCTAGCTAGCAAGATGTTGAAGAATTGAATGTAACCAACGTTACCCCATACTCCTGCCAGTACCAGCCAGACTCATAGCTATGTACAGTATTTCGCTTGCTGACATTAGCTAGCTAGCTAAACGGTTAGCGTCATTGTTAGCATAACAGGCTAGCTAGCTTAATTCCTACCTAAATTCCTACCTTGCTTGCCATGGCATTGGCTATTAGCTAGCTAACCAAGCAAACCAGATGATAGGTTTGATATGATGTAGCTAGCTAGATAGCTAGCTTTCAACACGACCTGGCCAGCTAAAATGACTGCCAACTCACATTAGCTAGCTAGCTTGTTCAACTCTGATTCGCTAGCTTACGTCAGGTGGCTAGCATTTGAGGGCAGACTGTTCTCATGACATTAGCTAGCTAGCTAAACGGTTAGCGTAATTGTTAGCATAACAGGCTAGCTAGCTTAATTCCTACCTTGCTTGCCATGGCATTAGCTAGCTAACCAAGCAAACCAGATGATAGGTTTGATATGATGTAGCAAGCTAGCTAATGTGAGTTAGCAGTCATTTTAGCTGGCCAGGTCGTGTTGAAAGCTTTCAACACGACCTGGCCAGCTAAAATGACTGCTAACTCACATTAGCTAGCTTGTTCAACTCTGATTTGATAGCTAACGTCAGGTGGCTAGCATTTGAGGGCAGACTGTTCTCATAAAAGTGTCTTGGAACTCAAGACTGGCGGGTTTAGAGGTTCTGCGGATCTCCTCTGAGTTTAGTTACTTTGCATCTACATTAGCTCCTGGAATGACAGGTAATTGATTTTAATTTTAAACTTAATTGTCTGGTCTCAAAAGCTCCGTTTGAAGAACCTGATAAATGAGGACTGATATAGAGGACTGATATAATTTATATCTATTGCTCCCTTTTGAAGTTAACTGTAATTTATTTTGTAGTATTGTATTGATATGATGAATAGTTGTTCACAGGGCACCATTGGAAATGAGACCCTCCTTTCACTGGGTTTCCCTGGTTAAACAAAGGTTAAATAAAACATGTAATATTCACACAAATCAAGAGCTTGAAAGGTTATATCTGCATTTGTGTACAAATTGAGTTATTGACATGGCCTTGTTCTGTACAATGTTCTCTACCAATAAAAATGGCTTACAACATTCAACTGTATTATCAATTATCTCAGAATCATATTTTTGCATATAGATCCTTGTAATTCTAAGGTCACAAATGTTCATATATATTGTAACAAAATTAATTTTAACCCTGGAATGAACATTGTTCTGTTCACACTGGTATTTTCAAATCGGAGCAAGACTTTTATTCTAATTCAAAGCAGGGTAAAAATGTGAAAACATTGGTGTTGACCATGACATGGTTTAATATGATTAAATTACTTTGGTACCTCCTGTGTTGGGAAAACTCAGGTTGTTCAAGTTGAATCTGTCGCCTCTGTACACCGGTAGATACCGATACAACACACATTTAACAGCTTTCCTACGGCTGTAGAAGCCTCACCTTTGTCTTACCCTTCCCGGTAACACTTCATTTTAAAGGGTCATTATTACAGTGTAATTACATGTGTAATTACACTGTAACAAGTATAATAGTTAATTGTAGTTCCATAATTTCATAGTTTCACTGTAATAACAACATGTGCCTGGTAGTAATTGCAGTCTGTAATTACAGAGGTGTAACAACAAATTTGTGTTACCATGTGTGTTACCAAAAAAATCACCAATTTAGTGTTTATTTTCTTCTCAACGAATAACTGTCACAAGGTAGTAATCTGTTGTGGACAGATGCACTGGGTGTCCAAGATTACAAAGGTTGGAGGCTCAAAAGGCTCTAATTACCTACCCGAGAATGTGGACTCTTCAAAATCTCCATTCAGTATTGTTGCTAGTACCAAAAGTGTACCACCTGGGTTAAGTTGAGTGTACAGAAAAGAGCAGATATAGGTCAACCTCACTGACTTGGGTCTACCATACACTCTAAAAAGAAAAGGTTCCTGGAGTATCCTTTAGGGGTTCTTCAAATTGAAACTGTGAGGGAACCCCAATAAGTTCATCAAAGAACCCTTTAAAAGGGTTCTTTAAAGAACCCCTTTTAATGGATCCTCAAAGAAACTTTTGTGGTAAATATTTGAGCTACCCCCCCTCCCCTATTATTTTTACGCATAACAACAATAACACACTATTTTAGTTCTCAGTGTTTATTACGATTTTAGTGTAAAGCAGCCCCAAGTCCAATGGGTATATCCTCTGGCGTGTTGATGTTAATGTGTTGATGTTCTCCGTATCCATGCCAAAATGATTTTGCAGTGCATGGTGATCGAACGGGTTTCCTGATCACCAGGTGTAGGAAGGGAGAAGTCTGTGAATCCCAAAAACAGTAATTACAGATGATTAACAAAACATTCACACAAGAGAATTCATACCATGGTTTTGATAATGGTTTTCATACACACCTTGTACAACTGACTAGGTATCCCCAATACCAATTGACATACCTTTGTATGCCTCCTTGTCTGTATACCTACAGACACAAAAGTGAGCAGTTCTATCATCTGCACGCAATACAGCTAGCCTTCAACATATTCTTATAGCCTACAAATTCTTACCTCTTTGTTGATTGATATCCATTGAATTGTATCCATTTTCTGTTTTAGAAAGATTTGCACAAATATGAAAAGATAGATGGTATCATCATAAAACAATATCTATTTAGATCATACAAGGGACAAACTTTACCTTAAATTGAGGAGATCTTTACATTTTTCAGCTAAGTGCCTGCACCTGCTGTTCTTTCAAATCCAAATGTTTCAGTTGGGCAGCTAGGTTCCTGCAAGAACCCCCACCAACTAAGCAGGTTCCTCTATGAACCCCACCTCCCTATGGGGTTCTTGGAAGAACCTTTTGGGGGCCATTTTCAGTGCCAAGAACCCTAAGGTTCTTCTAAGAACTTTGAGGATCTTAGAATAACCCTTGTTGAACCCCTAGTTTTTTTTAGAGTGCATGGGGGTCATACCAGATTATAATAATAAAATAACATTTAATTAATGTGTACATTACCCATTATAACAACCTAAACCTCCTTACCATCCAAGTGAGAGGATAAACCCATAACGCAGTGGTTAATTTGAGCCAGATCCTGCAGGAACAAGATCCGGCACCTCTCCGTTTTGGACTACTTTGTTCCGGAACCTATATGGCCGCATCCGGTAACTTTCATGGCATGAAAAATTATTTTGCAAAGTAAAAATTCTAATAAAAACGATCAAAGTTCATTCGAGTTGCTTCTTCCTTAATTCTCCTCTCCCCACAAAAAAACGTAATGTGAAAAAGTTGATTTTCAGCCCGGGCCTATATTCTAAGTGTTGATTTGGGTGGGGCCGGCCCGGGTTTATGGTTTGCGCAACATTGTAACCGACTGTATGTGTGAGACCAAGGGGTGGCGATGGCTGTGTGAGAAGCGCGTCTGTATCGCTCACATAACTTCAATGAGATTCACTTTCTATGATCTCTCTCCCTCTCTGCTCTGATAGACATGAGCCTGCAACTCATCTCTCCAGCGTTGGACTTCATCATTTAGTTCTTTGGAGTATCATAGCCGCGCGAAGGGTTTTGGAGGAGCTGGAGCACACCTGATACATTGAAATAAATTAGCCAAAATTACTGCTGTTTGTTTATAAAGAAATTAAATAATTCATTATAGCCTCCTAGACCACGAGATGGCCTATAATTTAGCTGCAGAGGATCAATAGATTATTGTGGATTGTAGCCAAATAATAATGAATAGCCTACAGTCGGGAACGAGCAGCAAATCTGTATGTAAACCTTGAGATGATGCCTTAATTCCTGGGATAGATAAATAATTGCACAAATACATCCCATCCAAAGTGAGAATATTCCTCAACAATGAAACGCTTGCAAGGTTACATGTCTTATGACCATTTGTATTATGATGGGTTTGTCTTATGACCATTTTAAGTGCATTTATAAATCATTATTCAATCAAGCTTAGTTAATAGGCTTATAATTTGGGAAGCACAAATGATTTTCATCATCATTTTTAATTAGTGTGTCTAAAAAAATGTAATTGATGGTTAAAGTAATTGACCCATTGTTAAATACACCATTAAATGGTTTAACAATTTAAAGTATTTTTAATGCAAACCATTTGTGAACCCATTTTTGCCAGTGGGCCTGGGCATCAGACTCCAGGGCCATTTATTGCAAGAGTTGTGTCATTGAGGTGGTGGGTTTTCAATTGGCTAACACTTATCACATGGTTTGTGCAGGCTGAAACATGGTGCAATGGGATGCTAATGGAAGCTTTAACATTTGTTACAGGCATGGTAACACGGATTCGTTGTTACACCCCTGTAATTACAGACTGCAGTGACAACATGTTATTACAGTGTAACTATGAATTTTTACAATTAGTTACAATACTCGTTACAGTGTAATTACTTATGTAATAAGGACCCCTTAAAATGAAGTGTTACCTCCTTTCCCCACGTTTGCGCTGACTCCCTAACTGAAACGTATTGGGCTGGCTCAGACATAAGATATTTTCACATGGTCCTAGAACACGTCTAGAATGCTCCAACAACTATGGTGGATGCGTAGACAGATCAGTGCAGTACAGTTTGGCTCGGTTCTGCTTGTCTCAGTGGTGTGAAAGTGTATAAGGTCATTCACATCATCAATGGCCTGCCTGCTTTACAATACCCTGATCCTGACTGGAATGTCTATCTGTGGTGTGCTACTAGACAAAATGTCAGTGCCATTACCTCTCTCGTTTGGTGCTGGCCAGCCACTGTATACATTCTTTAGCCTTGATCTCATCCAGGGAGTGGGTGCAGTCATTGATGAACGTTCCGTCTGAATGCCCTTTGAAGCTGGTGATGCCATTCTGTCCTCTCTCCAGCTCATATGAATGGCACCTTGGAGAGACAAGGAACGATGAGGGGCAACAATTTATTCTCCTTATGATTTGCATGTTAATAACTACTTGAATAGAGTCCATTTTGTAGATTTTAAAACAGCATACTTTTAAAATTAGGATATTTCAATATTGGAATTTCAATTTACACCCTGGACTGACTGGATAAACCTTGAAGAATGTATTATTCAGTCATTTCAACTTCATGGCTCAACAAAGATAACTAACTACCGGTAGATAAGCATTGAGAGTAGCCTAAAGTGTTATCTTGACTGGTTGGCTAAGGCTTTGTCCTCCACCATCTCATCAGTACCAGGACAGAGCAGCAGGAGACACCACACTGCACCACACATCCCTGAATCTGGGTCTGGTCTGGTCAGGTCCCCACACTGGAGAAACAGGGAGACAAGCATGAGCAAAGCACATGTACCTTGCCTGAGTCCTGATGACTTGTGTTGGCTCCCCAAGCTAATGCGTGTAGGCTTTATCTCAGCAGGCTAACACAGTGGTCTTGTGGCTCGCAGACGACCCAAATTCAAACCCAGTCGGTCAAACAAACATGCAGTCAATGGAAGAGTTTTAAAACTGACCTTTAGAATGTGCGGCAGCAGAGTTTTGACGCTGGTCCTTGGAAGTCTTCCTCCAGCCTACGTTGCTTGTGGCATGCAAGAGGAACCGCTGGGAGCTGAAGTCTATTGTAGCCAACAATCTACCTAAAACAATATCTGAGAGAGAGGGGTACACTGCACACACTACTGTAGACTGAAGACACTTTGAGAGAGAGGGCTTCTTCTCACAAACCACTGGAGAGCTGTCATCATCCCTGTCACTTAATAAGGATACCTTTCTGTGACAGCTAGGTCACCTCCTCCCACACTGTTGGGTCCACAACACTCTCTGAAGACTCTCTCTCTCTTTCTCTCCCTTTCTCTCTCATTATGATGGCCCACATGGTGCAAAGACTCTCCCTCTCTCTCTGTCTCTCTCTGTCTGTCTCTTCCTATCCCCCCCTCTCATTATGGTGGAAGTTATTAAGTTATTAGAAACGGTTTGAGGTGACCTCTCCATACAGGTCAAGGGTCAGAGTCTTCCATCAGTCACGACTCTCTCATACAGCAGGTGTGAACAGGGCAGGAAGTGTCTGATGGCTTACATACATAAAGATGGATAGAGGACACACTTGACGCAAAGCCTGTTTTAAAAAGGGCAGCGTCATGAGGACTTTGTTCAACGTCAACTGTGTGGGACTTACTATGGGTTAAGGAAGGATCAAATAATTCCATCCAGGTCAGCAGAAGGTGTCAGCAAACGAATTATACTCCTGACCAAACATTCCATAACTGTAGGTGGCAGTAAATCACCAACCTTGGCTATATACCTGTTCAGACTAGACATACTCCAGGACAGTAGATGTTGTATTCAGTGTGTCTACTAACTACTGATAACCCCCCTAGAGTTGATTGGCACACCAGTGTGTCAATAAATCTAAATAGCATAATACAAAAATCCCCATCAACATCCATCAGTTCAAGCTAGAGATATCTGAGATATCTGTTTGATGTTTTGCATTGGGTGCATCTCAAACCACCGCATCCGCCGATGTCAGACCATGAGACATCCCGAAAATCGGTCTCCTCAAAATAAACGTGTGTAGCGTCCGAACAGTGTGACACCGTGCAAATGGGAGATTCTCACGAAAATGAAGGTGTTCTCCGTTTTGCTCTATGACCCCCACACATGGGACTCATCTAAAGATAACCAGTACAGGTAAAACAAATTATAATGGAAGTATGAAAGTAGTTTTCTACCCAAAAAAGGGGTTAAATATGTGTAAAAAAAAATATATACAGTTGAAGTCGGAAGTTTACATACACCTTAGCCAAATACATTTAAACTCCGTTTTTCACAATTACTGACATTTAATCCAAGTAAAAATTCCCTGTTTTAGGTCAGTTAGGATCACCACTTTATTTAAAAAATGTGAAATGTCAGAATAATAGTAGAGAGAATGATTTATTTCAGCTTTTATTTCTTTCATCAGATTCCCAGTGGGTCAGAAGTTTACATACAATCAATTACTATTTGGTAGCATTGCCTTTAAATTGTTTAACTTGGGTCAAACATTTCGGGTAGCCTTCCACAAGCTTCCCACAATAAGTTGGGTGAATTTTGTCCCATTCCTCCTGACAGAGCTGGTGTAACTGAGTCAGGTTTGTAGGCCTCCTTGCTCGCACACGCTTTTTCAGTTCTGCCTACAAATTTTCTACAGGGTTGAGGTCAGGGCTTCGTGATGGCCACTCCAATACCTTGACTTTGTTGTTCTTAAGCCATTTTGCCACAACTTTGGAAGTATGTTTGGGGTCATTGTCCATTTGGAAGACCCATTTGCGACCAAGCTTTAAGTTCCTGACTGATGTCTTGAGATGTTGCTTTAATATATCCACATCATTTTCCTTCTCATGATGCCATCTATTTTGTGAAGTGCGCCAGTCCCTCCTGCAGCAAAGCACCCCCACAACATGATGCTGCCACCTCCATGCTTCACGTTGGGATGGTGTTCTTTGGCTTGCAAGCCTCCCCCTTTTTCTTCCAAACATAACGATGGTCAGTATGGCCAAACAGTTCTATTTTTGTTTCATCTGACCAGAGGACATTTCTCCAAAACGTACAATCTTTGTCCCCATGTGCAGTTGCAAACCGTAGTCTGGCTTTTTTATGGCGGTTTTGGAGCAGTGGCTTCTTCCTTGCTGAGCGGCCTTTCAGGTTATGTCGATATAGGACTCGTTTTACTGTGGATCTAGATACTTTTGTACCCATTTCCTCCAGCATCTTCACAAGGTCCTTTGCTGTTGTTCTGGGATTGATTTGCACTTTTCGCACCAAAGTACGTTCATCTCTAGGAGACAGAACGCGTCTCCTTCCTGAGCGGTATGACAGATGCGTGGTCCCATGGTGTTTATACTTGCGTACTATTGTGAACGTGGTACCTTCAGGCATTTGGAAATTGCTCTCAAGGATGAACCAGACTGGTGGAGGTCTACAATTTTTTTTCTGATGTCTTGGCTGATTTCTTTTTATTTTCCCATGATGTCAAGCAAAGAGGCACTGAGTATGAAGGTAGGCCTTGAAATACATCCACAGGTACACCTACAATTGACTCAAATTATGTCAATTAGCCTATCAGAAGTTTCTAAAGCCATGACATAATTTTCTGGAATTGTACAAGTTGTTTAAATGCACAGTCAACTTAGTGTATGTAAACTTCTGACCCACTGGAATTGTGATACAGTGAATTATAAGTTAAGTCTGAAAATACTGTTGGAAAAATTACAGCTGTGAAGTCTTTCTGGGTAAGTCTTTAAGAGCTTGTGTTATGCACAAAGTAGATGTCCTAACCTACTTGCCAAAACTATAGTTTGATAACAAGACATTTGTGGAGTGGTTGAAAAACGAGTTTTAGTGACTCCAACCTTAGAGTATGTAAACTTCCGACTTCAACTGTATATATTTTTCCTGAGCATTCTTATAAAACCTTGTTTCTTGTGATTTTCATTTTATGATTGCCTTTTTTTTGCCATTTATGAATGTGTTATTCAATGTGTTTCTCTGGTCTAAAGTAGTAAAGACGAAATTCTATATTTTATGAAGGACAAAAATTATATCTAAAGGGTTCCTAAAATTATAAATCAAATAGCTAAATGATCCATCCTACCACCATATTGAAACAATTCCACGTGTCATCCTAGAACCCCCCCCCCCCCCAACTGCTTAGACTTGTAAGAAATACACTCATAGAAGAGATAGCCAGCCCACAATTACGTTGCCTATGCTGTCACAGAAGCCATTATGGAAAAGATATGAAGTGTTCTTTCTTTGCATTTCAATGCTAACATATTCCATCAGTGTCAGGGAGTGTGAAGGAGCATGGGCCTCATTTATCTAAGGTGCGTGCGCACAAAAAAAGACTAAACCTTGAGTGCGCCATTTTTCCTGCAAAGGTAGGTATTTATCCATTTCGAAATTGACGGGAAAGTATATGTATCTCCAAGCAAATATCAGACAATGCAAATGCACAACTTCTAGTGGTTGATCAACTGTATTGTAAGCATGTATAGTTAGGCCTAGGCCTAATGATAAAACAGATGCATTTGCGTTTGGTAAGGAGATCGCATAGCAGCAGGCCGTTATTTATTTGACTTGTATTATACAGGCCTACATTTTAATCATATTGCAGCGCATGTCTCTCCTTTTCTGACATGACTGGTTTATTCCCGCTACACAACAAATATTAGGTTACCAATTATATCCATCGTTCATTCAATAGCCAACCATGCTCGAAAGTAAATAGACCAGTAGGCTATTTAAAATATTTGAGAGTATGGGTAGGCTACAGTAGACTTATTTCTGTGCGATAGGAACGTGACGTCATAGCCTATTCAATCTCAAAGCCTATACCAAGGCAGTAAATAGAAACACAATAATGTATTGATAAACAAAATGCTGCACAACAATTTGTCTTTTGTATAGAAGTGTGGGCTGTAGGCAACATTTACTTTTAAATTGTAGTATGGCTCTGATTTATCAATGAAAACATATGTAAATCCTAATAATTTGTTGCTCACGCAAATCCTAGAATCTCCATTTACGCCAGAAATGAGTCAGAAATGGGCGTTGAGAAATAAAGCCCCCGGAGAGCACCCAACACTGCGGTTTAGAATGCTCCTAGTTTAAACATTTAAATGTCATTTCAGTTTCTCTTGAGAGACATTAACATTTAATAAAAGTCCAATTGAATAGATGGCCAGCATTCACCTCCAGCATTAGTTTAAACATTTAAATGTCATTTCAGTTTCTCTTGAGAGACATTAACATTTAATAAAAGTCCAATTGAATAGATGGCCAGCATTCACCTCCAGCATGTGCGCCTTAGACTATGTACTAGCCTACAACTAACTTGAATAAGTTGCTAAAAACTCCAATTACAGTTTACATGTACATGTATCTTTGCTAGGGGCATTACATGTGGCAGTATTCTTCAAACATTATTTGGCACAGTTGATGTTCGACAGTTGATGTCCAACTGATCAGTAGTTAGAATTCCTTTGAAATAATCCATAGCATACTAATAGAGAAGCCAGAGATGTGTGGCCACCCTGTGGTCTGTCAGCTGCTCTGGGACAATCTTTTATGTCTGTCATTCATTAGACTCCTCTCTGTGACCCCAGGATTGGGCCTGTGATGATGTCAGAGGTCAAGGGTTAGGGGTTGTATGAGGTCAGGCCTGGTCCCTGTCACATACCGCAGGACTGCAGAAGGCCACACACTCCTCAGCTGTAATTGGGATATGAGTCAAGCCAGATGGCTGTGGTTTACCCACCTCTCTCACGGTGTGTGTGCTGTATAGCCTACAGCATGAGAAATACTACAAACAGACAAAGACTCCAGGTTCCTATTTATTAGGCTCCAAATGGAAGAAAACAGGAGAGACTACTTGGACTTAATCAATAAGAAACACTAATTTCCATTGCCAAATGTTTTAAAAGGTTTTCTGTTGCATGCCGTAATGAACACGACCTCATCCTCCCCCTCTTCCTCCTCCCTTCCTCTCCCTCTCCCATTGTTTGGAGCCCCTTGCCCCAGCAGCTGAGACTATACTGAGTTTGTTTGTGAGTTTGTGAGTGTGTTGTACATCATTATAGTGCAGCCATGCTTGCTTCCCTCCTCTCTACTCCCAGTGCATGTAGTTATACGTATTCACCAACAGATGGCAGTACTACTCTCCGAGGCTTATACTGTACCTCTACAGGCTCCAATGCTAGGGAATGGTCTGAATGTACTTACAGTGCCTTCAGAAACTATTCACACCCCTTGACTTTTTCCCAAAATGTTTGCGTTACAGCCTGGATTTAAAATGGATTAAATTAAGATTTTGTGTCACTAGCCTACACACAATACCCCATAATGTAAAAGTGGAGTTATGTTTTTAGACATTTTTACAAATTAATCTAAATATAAAGCTGAAATGTCTTGAGTCAATACGTTTTCAACTCCATTGTAGTAATAATGTGCTTAACAAGTCACATAATACGTTGCATGGACTCACTCGGTGTGCAATAAAAGTGTTTAACATGTTTTTTGAATGACTATCTCATCTTTGTACCCCATACTTACAATTATATGTAAGGTCCCTCAGTCGAGCAGTGAATTTCAAACACAGATTCAATCACAGAGACCAGGGAGGTTTCCAATGCATCGGAAAGAAGGGCACCTATTGGTAGATGGGTAAAAATAAAATAAAAAGCAGACATTGAATATCACCTTGAGCAAGCTGAAGTTATTAATTACACTGTGGATAGTGTTTCAATACACCCAGTCACTACAAAGATACAGGCGCCCTTCCAAACTCAGTTGATGGAAAGGAAGGAAACCGCTCAGGGATTTTACCATGAGGCCAATGGTGATTTTAAAACAGTTATAGAGTTTAATGGCTGTGATAAGAGAGAAATAAGGATGGATCAACAACATTGTAGTTACTCCACAATACTAACCTAAATACCAGAGTGAAAAGAAGGAAGCCTGTACAGAATACAAATATTCTAAAATATGCATCCTGTTTGCGATAAGGCGCTAACTTAAAACTGCAAAAAATGTGGCAAAGAAAATAACTTTATGTCCTGAATACAAAGTGTTATGTTTGAGGCAAATCCAACACAACACATCACTGAGTACCACTCTTCATATTTTCAAGCATGGTGGTGGCTGCATCATGTTATGGGTATGCTTGTCATCAGCAAGGACTAGGAAGTTTTCTTTTTGATAAAAAGACATGGCATAGAGCTAAGCACAGGCAAAATCCAAGAGGAAACCTGGTTCAGTCTGCTTTCCAACAGACACTGGGAGACATATTCCCCTTTCAGCCAGTGCTTGACTTAGGCAGGAGCTCACTGGAGCTGAGTACAGGCAAATCAAATGTTCTACTGCTTGAGCTCCTGTTATAAGCGCAAAACTATTGTGGAGTTCCTGCACCTAAATATTAACAGTTCCGGCACCCAAATTGAGTACCGGCACCTATTTCCGTCCAAGTCAAGCACTGCTTTCAGCAGGACAATAACCTAAAACACAAGGCCAAATATACACTGGAGATTCTTACCAAGACGACATTGAATGTTCCTGAGTGGCCTAGTTACAGTTTTGACTTAAATCGTCTTGAAAATCTATGGCAAGACTTGAAAATGACTGTCTAGCAATGATCAACAACCGAGCTTGAAGAATCTTTAAAAGAATAATGTCCAAATATTGTACAATCCAAGTGTGCAAAGCTCTTAAAGACTTACCCAGAAAGACTTCACAGCTGTAATCGCTGCCAAAGTTGATTATAACATGTATTGACTCGGGTGTGAATGCTTACTGTATGTAAATTTGATATTTCTGTATTTTATTTTCAATACATTTGCCAAAATGTCTAAAAACATGTTTTCACTTTGTAATTATGGGGTATTGTGTAGATGGGTGAGAACAAACATATTTAACCCTTTAACTGGCACAGCAAGAAATAAATATCAGAACAAAAATCACAGAAAGATATGTGTATTTAGCCTTAATATAGGCCATACATGAATATGTTTTATTTGAATGACTTAATATTTGATAGCTAACTCATTGCAAACAACTCAACCAGCTGGTTAAGTTGCCCAATTACGGTAAACTAATTTTGTATTGGAATTTGCATAGACTTTATGAATCATTTAAAAAATATATATATATTAATTAACATTGTCTGCTTCAGTTACTTAATAGAAGACAGACCTAGTTAAATGAGGACGGATATCAAATAGGAATAAAATATAATACATTTTTGTCAAAGTATGTATATTCAGCCTCCCGAGTGGCGCAGCCGTCTAAGGCTCTGCATCGCAGTGCTAGAGATGTCACTACAGACCCGGGTTTGATCCCAGGCTGAACCACAATTGGCCGTGATCGGGAGTCCCATAGGGCGGTGCACAATTGGCCAAGCGTCGCCCAGGTTAGGGGAGGGTTTGGCCGGGGGAGCTTTACTTGGCTCATCACACTCTAGCGACTCCTTGTGGTGGGCGGCCGGATGCTTGCAGGCTGATCTCAGTCGTCAGTTGAATGGTGTTTCCTCCGACACATTGGTGCGACTGGCTTCCGGGTTAAGCGGGCATGTGTTAAGAAGTTCCGTTTGGCAGGTCAAACCGGAGGACGCATGACCTGACCTTTGCCTCCCGAGCCCATTGGGGAGTTGCAGTGATGAGATCGTAATTGGGGAGAAAAAATAAGAATATTGAAATATATGTAAATGAATGTGTTTACTGTTAATATGCTCATAATACCTGTAAAATGACATGAATAATTTTGTGAAACATATTGAAGATAACAGGCAGACGGTAAATACTGATATGAAAATGAAAATATTTGTCTATTTGCACAGACAATAAAATCCTGTAACATATTTTCCCATTGTCCATAATAGCTAGCTTTGACAAAATTGCATTCCTTTAATGGGCAACTCAACTGCCTAGTAGAGAATATGTTTCAAGAGTTCTTAAAATTATAAAACAACATTTGAATAATTTCATAATTCCAAAAGGATGTTTTAGAGATCAACAACATTTTACAGGCTTGTAATTTCCCATTTTATACACAATTAGGTCTGAAAATGTGTGATTAATGAGGTTCGGTTTTGCTTCACTTCCTGGTTTTCAACCATATTTGAATGTGTGTTAAACAAAAATGCAGGAGTCCGATAATGAATGATATGATAAATAATTTTACTAAATGGCATTGGTTGAGACGATAAAATATGCCAAACAAAATTCATATGTTTGATTTCATTTAAAATTAAATTAAACAGGCAGCTCAACCGCCCGGGTGAGCTGCCTGTGAAGGTTAATCTATTTAGAATTCAGGCTGTAACACAACCAAATGTGGAATAAGTCAAGAGGTATGAATACTTTCTGAAGGCAATGTTGGCCTTCTCTGGTCGAGGTAAACGTTGGGTTAGTAGCTGATCTCTTAAATAGTGAAAAGGCCTTCTTTTCATAAATATTACTACAATTTGTCTGTAAATAAACAAAACAACAGTAGTACTGTTCCAAAATATGATATCAACTGACTTTTACTTCCTGTCAAAAGATGCCATCAGAGTCTACCAAGAGCAGCCACCGCCAGGGTTGTCAGTCAGGTTTCAGTCTTTAGTAGCCTACACATTGAAGACAAACACACCCCCAACCAACATGTCAATACAAATAGGATAACTTACGTTGAGACAGCAGGTAGCCTAGTGGTTAGAGCGTTGGGCCAGTAACCGAAAGGTTGGATCGAATCCCTGAGCTAACAAGGTTAAAAAAATATGAATCTGTCGTTCTGAACAAGGCACTGACTTGCCGAGTTAAATAAATGTTACAAGGGCATTACAAATTCTGGTTATTTTTTCTTTAATTTACTGGGTGAAATAGGATGAAAATATCGCTGCTGCTCTATCAAGGACAAGATGGCTATAAAATATGAGAATATGACATTTGTTTGAGGCAATCCTATTCATTCTATGTTGAATTCAATAGTATTTTGAAATAGCCTCTCCTATGGTTCAGCCCCATTCTTTCTCTCAGAGAATTGATGTGCAGGGTAGTAGAGGTAGGGTAGAGTATTGGCTAGGGTAAAGCATTGATGCATGCAGGGATTTCTTTCTACTCTTCGCTACCAGTTAGTCTGTAATCATTTTCGGGGTGCTCCTAGGTAAATGCCCTTCACTGCTGTTATTGCTGGACTGGTCTGGGCTGCACATCTGGAACCAATACAGCTGTGCAGGGTAGTAGGAGTAGGGTAGAGTATCTCATGGGGTGGGGGGCTCTGGGCTTGTGGGCCAGCCAGAGTGGGGCACAGGGTAAGTGGGGGCTACATGAGGTGGGGGCCGGGGTAGAGTGAGGGCCAGAGAGTGGCGGCTTTGGTGGCAGCCAGTGTGAAAGCTACAATGTGGGCCATAGGGGTGGTGAGGGCCATGATAGTGGTGGAGGTTATAGTGTGGGCCCAAGGGGGGGGGGGGGGGGGGGAGGATGGTGGGGGCTACGGTGGGACTTGTAGGGAAAGGGGTAGTGTGGGGGCTGTAGGGGTTGGGCTGGTTGCTGCTTTGGCCCTGGGGGTCCCTGCGTCCCTGACTTCAAAATAGACTTGATTGCTAGCAGCTAGCAGCTGGCAGCTCTAACTCACCCCGTGTCAGGTCTCTCCTCTGATGTCAACCTTGTCAGTATCAAGGCTGTTGTGCTGCATGGCCTGAACAATGGAGTGGCAAGAAGAAGCGCTGAGCTGGAGAAACGCACTGTGGGGGTGGGGGGAGAGAGGCCTGGACAATGGAGAGGCAGGAGGCAAGGTGGAGAGAGAGAGAAAGAGAGAGAGAGATAGAGAGAAAGAGAGTGATAGGGAAAAGTTGGACAGAGATAGGGGGGAGGGGGGCAGACTTCACATTGTGTCCATGTGCAATGTGATTTAAGTTTTTGTAAGCTTGTTGTGAGGCCTCCCTTGTCCTCCCTTCTTCTTCTCCTTCTTCCCCTCCCCTCCCTTCTCTACTCCTCTCCTCCCTTCTCTTCTCCTCTCCTCTCCTCTCCTCTCCTCTCCTCTCCTCTCCTCTCCTCTCCTCTCCTCTCCTCTCCTCTCCTCTCTTCTCTTCTCTTCTCTTCTCCTCTCCTCTTTCAGTATTATGAGTAAATATGAGGGTGGATCATTAGCATCTTTTATTATCTCATTATAAAATCTACTCGCCTAATTACTTCCAATTAACAACACTGACAGGAAGATGATTGACTTCCTGCTTCTTGTTGGCCGAGAACCAATCAGAAGACAACAACAACACTTCATTAGCAGAGTATGGGAGAATAGCTATTTAAGAGTAACTTTGCAAATTAGCTAGTAGTTATCACTATAAGGCTTTGCACCAAGGTATAGAGTATTTGAAATTATTTAATAAAAGTTTATACTTAGTTTAACAACTGTACAGTTGAAGTCGGAAGTTTACGTACACTTATGTTGTAGACATTGGAGTCATTAAAACTAGTTTTTCAACCACTCCACAATTTTTTTTGTTAACAAACTATAGTTTTGGCAAGTCGGTTAGGGCATCTACTTTGTGCATGACACAAGTATTTTTTCCAACAATTTGTTTACAGACAGATTATTTCAATTATAATTCACTGTATCACAATTCCAGTGGGTCAGAAGTTTACATACACTAAGTTGACTGTGCCTTTAAACAGCTTGGAAAATTCCAGAAAATGATGTCATGGCTTTAGAAGCTTCTGATAGGCTAATTGACATCATTTGAGTCAATTGTAGGTGTACCTGTGGATGTATTTCAAGGCCTACCTTCAAACTCAGTGCCTCTTTGCTTGACATCATGGGAAAATCAAAAGAAATCATCCAAGACCTCAGAAAAACAAATGTAGACCTCCACAAGTCTGGTTCATCCTTGGGAGCAATTTCCAAACGCCTGAAGGTACCACGTTCATCTGTACAAACAATAGTACGCAAGTATAAACACCATGGGACCACACAGCCGTCATACCACTCAGGAAGGAGACTCGTTCTGTCTTCTAGAGATGAACGTACTTTGGTGCGAAAAGTGCAAATCAATCCCAGAACAACAGCAAAGGACCTTGGGAAGATGCTGGAGGAAACAGGTACAAAAGTGTCTATATCCACAGTAAAACGAGTCCTATATCGACATAACCCGAAATGCCGCTCAGCAAGGAAGAAGCCACTGCTCTAAAACCGCCATAAAAATGCCAGACTACGGTTTGCAACTGCACATGGGGACAAAGAAAGATAAATGGAGAAATATCCTCTGGTCTGATGAAACAAAAATGGAACTGTTTGGCCATAATGACCAGCGTTATGTTTGGAGGAAAAAGGGGATGCTTGCAAGCCAAAGAACACCATCCCAACCGTGAAGCACGGGGGTGGCAGCATCATGTTGTGGGGGTGCTTTGCTGCAGGAGGGACTGGTGCACTTCACAAAATAGATGGCATCATGAGGGAGGAAATTATGTGGAAATATTGAAGCAACATCTCAAGACATTAGTCAGGAAGTTAAAGCTTGGTCGCAAATGGGTCTTCCAAATGGACAATGACCCCAAGCATACTTCCAAAGTTGTGACAAAATGGCTTAAGGACAACAAAGTCAAGGTATTGGAGTGGCCATCACAAAGCCCTGACCTCGATCCTATAGAAAATTTGTGGGCAGAACTGAAAAAGCGTGTGCGAGCACGGAGGCCTTCAAACCTGACTCAGTTACTCCAGCTCTGTCAGGAGGAATGGGCCAAAATTCACCCAACTTATTGTGGGATGCTTGTGGAAGGCTACTCAAACGTTTGACCCAAGTTAAAACTTGTTATGGCTGTGATCCCGTTAACGGGATCGATATGACAACAGCCAGTGAAAGTGCAGGGCGCCAAATTCAAAACAGAAATCTCATAATTAAAATTCCTCAGACATACAAGTATTTTACACCATTTTAAAGATAAACTTGTTGTTAATCCCACCACAGTGTCCGATTTCAAAAAGGCTTTACGACAAAAGCACACCATCTGATTATGTTAGGTCAGTAGCTACTCACAGAAAAACACAGCCATTTTTCCAGCCAAAGAGAGGAGTCACAAAAAGCAGAAATAGAGATGAAATGAATCACTAACCTTTGATGATCTTCATCAGATGACACTCATAGGACTTCATGTTACACAATACATGTATGTTTTGTTCGATAAAGTTCATATTTATATCCAAAAATCTTAGTTTACATTGGCGCGTTATGTTCAGTAATGTTTTGCCTCCAAAACATCTGGTGATTTTGCGGAGAGCCACATCAATTTACAGAAATACTCATAATAAACATTGATAAAAGAAAAGTATTATACATGGAACTTTAGATAAACCTCTCCTTAATGCAACCGCTGTGTCAGATTTCAAAATAACTTTACGGAAAAAGCACAGCATGCTATAATCTGAGTACAGCGCTCAGAGCGCAAACAAGCCCATAAAGATATCCGCCATGTTGTGGAGTCAACAGATGTCAGAATAGCATTATAAATATTCACTTACCTTTGATGATCTTAATCAGAATGCACTTCCAGGAATCCCAGTTCCACAATAAATGTTTGATTTGTTCCATAAAGTCCATCATTTATGTCCAAATACCTCCCTTTTGTTCACGCGTTCAGTACACAATCCAAACTCACGACGTGGGGGCAAGTCCATGCGAAAGTTCAGACGAAAAGTCATATTACAGTTCGTAGAAACATGTCAAACGAAGTATAAAATCAATCTTTAGGATGTTTTTAACATAAATCTTCAATAATGTTCCAACCGGATAATTATTTTGTCTGTAGAAATGCGATGGAACGCAGGTCTAACTCTCACGTGAACGCGCGTGGTCAGCTCATGGCACTCTGCCAGACCCATGACTCAAAGAGACCTCATTCCCCCCTCCTTCACAGTAGAAGCATCAACCAAGGTTCTAAAGACTGTTGATATCTAGTGGAAGCCTGAGGAAGTGCAATATGACCAATATCCCACTGTATATTCGATAGGCGATGAGTTGAAAAACTACAATCCTCAGATTTCCCACTTCTTGTTTGGATTCTTTCTCAGGTTTTTGCCTGCCATAAGAATTCTGTTATACGCACCGACATCATTCAAACAGTTTTAGAAACTTCAGAGTGTTTTCTATCCAATACGAATAATAATATGCATATATTAGCAACTGGGCCTGAGTAGCAGGCAGTTTACTCTGGGCACCTTATTCATCCAAGCTACTCAATACTGCCCCCAGTCATAAGACGTTAAACAATTTAAAGGCAATGCTACCAAATACTAATTGAGTGTGTGTAAACTTCTAACCAACGGGGAATGTGTTGAAAGAAATTAAAGCTGAAATAAATCATTCTCTCTATTATTCTGACATTTCACATTCTTAAAATAAAGTGGTGATCCTAACTGACCTAAGACAGGGAAGCTTTACTATGATTAAATGTCAGGAATTGTGAAAAACTGAGTTTAAATGTATTTGGCTAAGGTGTATCTAAACTTCCGACTTCAACTGTATATAAACACCGTCACCGTGGCCAGATTGCAGAGACAACAGGCAGTGTTTCTGGGCGTTGTCTGTTGTGCCCATCAGACCTCCACCAACACAACAGATCTCCTTTGATCCTCGAACACATCCTATTATACATCACCAGACATAGGCCTGTTGCCTCCATGTACTAATAGTAATAAGTGGATAAAGGGTAGATTAGTAAGTGATGTCTTACACATTCTTGGTATGCTTTGGTATTCCTTGATCGGATGAAGAAAACCACATGTTAAAGCAAGGATCAACCAGGCCTATAGGCTCTATGGTACAATTAGATAAAGGGGTAGATTAGCTTGAGCTGGCTTATACATTCTTGGTATTCTTTGGTGTTTGTTAGTACTCCTTTCTGAGGTATTCACTCCAGTCTTCCACAGGAAAAGGAACACTGTCGGTCGCTGCCTTACTCTCCAACCAAGGTGCCATTGCTGCCTCGCTCGCTAACCAAGGTGCCATTGCTGCCTCGCTCTCTAACCAAGGTGCCATTGCTGCCTCGCTCTCCAACCAAGGTGCCATTGCTGCCTCGCTCTCCAACCAAGGTGCCATTGCTGCCTCGCTCTCCAACCAAGGTGCCATTGCTGCCTCGCTCTCCAACCAAGGTGCCATTGCTGCCTCGCTCTCCAACCAAGGTGCCATTGCTGCCTCGCTCTCCAACCAAGGTGCCATTGCTGCCTCGCTCTCCAACCAAGGTGCCATTGCTGCCTCGCTCTCCAACCAAGGTGCCATTGCTGCCTCGCTCTCCAACCAAGGTGCCATTGCTGCCTCGCTCTCCAACCAAGGTGCCATTGCTGCCTCGCTCTCCAACCAAGGTAACATTATATAGAAGGGAACTCATGAGAAGAGAACATTCATCTACTCTTGGAGGACAATGGGAAGTATAATAAAAAATGGTATTACAAATTATTATTATTAAAACCAACATGTTCTGAGTTTTACCTTCAGCACTCTTTCTCCCACTCCCAACCTCTCACTGCCTGTCCAAGGTTATGTTTCGGTCTGGTGTTTGTAAGTGTGTTCATGATGATAATAAAAAAAATAATTATAAAACTAATTTTCTAACAGCTGGGGAAACAATTATCCTTGATGACAGGCTGAAGGACAGCCACTAACCACAAGGATGTGGGAACAAAACAGCTATATGTCATTATTAGACTATTATTAATCACACAGTTAACACCCTCCCCACCCTCCCACCCCCCCAACACACACACACACGCGCATGCACACACACACCACCACCGCCGCCACACGCTACTCTACAGGGACTCACACAGACGTTATAGCTCAGTTAAGATGTTGACATTTCTGCTATCCCTATCCCTAACCCTAGCCCTAGCCTCAACCACAACCCTAACCCTAGCTTTAACCACAACCCTAAACCTAACCCTCAACCACAACTCTAACCCTCAACCACAACCCTAACCATCAACCACATCTAGTAAGTAACTGACTAATTTCAGAGTTAGCGCTTGATTCAATCCGTATCGCTGAAGTTCAGTGCTATAGCGCGATTTAAATTTAAAGGCAATGTTCCCGGGTTCGCACACTATAGCTCTGAACTTCAGCGAAACGGATTGAATCGAGCCCTTATACTGTTATTGTTACTGATTTTTCCTCTATGGAAAATCTTGCCATTCAATTTGGATTGCAGGTTCTTGAGAGATGGCTACCAGTAGCTTTAATTAACTATTTCAGAGTTAACTGTAGTTGTCACTGACCGTCCCTATACATCATTTGTCATTTATTCACATTCAGTCTGTGTTTTCTGAAAGGTGTCAAGGAAGCCCAGAAATAGCAAAGTTGAGACAGTATGGGGCACGGTGTTGTTTACATGGTATGACAGGGATGGAGGAGCTCAGTGCTCTGGTGCTGCTGCTCTGGGTCCTCTTGGGTACTGTGTAATTATTCAGCTGTCTCTGGCCTGGGTCTGCTACTGCCGCTGCTGCTGCTGGATCTTTGCACTAAGGAGGTGAAAAATATCCAGCAACTCTTTGGAGAACAGTGGAGGAAACTAAGGTTTATTTGAACAATAAATCATTATTTTTTAAACAAACTTCCATTGACAGTTGCTGGACAGTTTTTTAATGTTCATGCAGCTTGGTTTGAAAGCAGTATTCTTTTTTTTCTTTGCTGCCTTTGAACCCCGAGAGCATTGAGGATGACCACATTCCCAAAACACAAGCACCAATACAAAAAACAACCACCAAGACAAGACTTTATTTGAATCTATACTTTGTTCTGTGTACATCATTCATGTGTAGGCTAATCTATGTCACCAGAGATGCCTGTGTGAATCAGTGGAGGCTGCTGCGGGGAGGACGGCTCATAATAATGGCTGGAACGAAGCTAATGGAATGGCATCAAACACATGTGTTTGATACCATTCCACCTATTCCCCTCCACCCATTACCATAATAAGGTTCTCCCCACAGCAGCCTGTGGTGTGAATATATAGCACGGCGGCAATATAGCCTAACTATACTGAACTGAAATATAAACGCAACATGTAACAATTTCAAAGATTTTACGGAGTTACAGTTCATACGAGGAAATCAGTCAATTGGAATAAATTAATTAAGCCCTAGTCTATGGATTCGCATGACTGGGAATATAGATATGCATCTGTTGGTCACAGATACCTTAAAAAAAATGGGCCTCACAATGGGCCTCAGGATTTCATCACGGTATTTCTGTGCATTCACATTGCCATCGTTAAAATGCAATTGTGTTCGTTGTCCATAGCTTATGCCTGCCAATACCATAACCCCAATGCCACCATGGGGCACTCTGTTCACAACGGTGACATCAGGAAACTGCTCACCCACACAACGCCATACACGTGTTCTGCGGTTGTGAGGCCGGTTGGACGTACTGCCAAATTCTCTAAAACAGCAATGGAGGCAGCTTATGGTAGAGAAATTAACATTAAATTCTCTGGCAACAGCTCTGGTGGACATTCCTGCAGTCAGAATGCCAATTGCATGCTCCCTCAAAACTAGAGACACTTGTGACAAAACTGCACATTTTAGAGTGACCTTATATTGTCCCGAGCACAAGGTGCAGCTGTGTAATGATCATGCTGTTTAATCAGCTTCTTGATATGCCACACCTGTTAGGTGGATGGATTATCTTGGTAAAGGGGAAATGCTCACTAATAGGGATGTAAACAAATTTGCGCACCAAATTTGAGAGAAATAATATTTTTGGTGCGTACGGAAGATTTTTGGGATCATTTATTTCAGCTCATAAAACATGGTACCAACACTTTGCATGTTGCATTTATATTTTTGTTCAGTATATAAAGCCATGTTACTGCTAGTGCGAAAAATCATTAGCGTTTTGATTCATTAAATGATTTGTTAATCAATTGAAGTGACTTAACTGACCTTAACATTGGGGTCAGTCCAGGATATGGATGTAGAGTGAGGTAAGATGAAACCATGTTGTCATTCCAGCACTCTCTGGAATTGGAATTTTTTAACAACCCAATTGGAATCCAAAATCAGAACTCCTCAACCAAAACCCTAAGCTTGATCAAAGCCTTGGTTGAGTGGCAAGACTTCTGGCACATACATTAAGCTCCCCACTGTAGACCGGGGTTCAATCCCCACATCTATTCTTCCCACCTACCTGTATCCTCTTCTCATTTTAAAGCTGTCAAAATACTCACAAAAAATCATACACTCTGATGTCATTAAAAAAAGAATGACAGGGCCAACAGTCCAATATTGACATATTTCTGTTTAATATTGTGTAATAATATTCTCTTAAAATACAGTCTTTTCTGAGGTAGACCATTATTACAGTTCAAGAACATTATTATCAGTTTGAAAACAGACATAAAAAAGACATGAAATTAATACTTTCATGTACAATATGTTGCCAAATGAGGTAGAAATGGTTACAGAAGATGTACAAGAAGCAAGAACAAAGTTACTGTAATATTAGATTAAAAACAGCTAACAAAAGCCTATTTTGTTGAACAAACTGTTGTTGTATTTTTTGTTTCCTTATTGGCTTTAAGACACAACACTGATTAAACAAAGGTGTATTGTAGAGATGATATCAATGATATGCATGAGTCAAACAGGAAGTACTACCTCACCCAATCATCAATACCTCTAACGATAAGACCTATTCCCACTCATCATCTCTGATTAATACATTAAGCAGTAACATATGTAGAGTGAGGTAATCCATTAATGAAAAACAATAAAACAACAACTGACAGAATAAGGAACAAAATGATTATGTTTTTCTGAATCTACATGTTTGACAAACATGGAGGATTTTGGGAATCTGAGCTCTGGGAAATAGCTAAAATATTTTTCATTATTCACATTAACTAATGATAGTATTGATATCGGCTGCTTTTCATGAACTAAACTCCCATGACTTCTGTTATAAACTACGACAATTTGCCTCAAGCCCCAGCCCCTGCCTGATATGTAACACCTCTATCTGAAAACGAATTATAACTTCCTCTAATGATCCTTATAAATTATGTATCTTAATGTTATGACACATAAATGATTACATATTTAAACCCATCTCTCGAAGGCTCCCTAAGGCTTATTTCTCCTGCTTAGTTTGAAGATGTATTTCCAGTTTCTTAGACCTACTGTGTGTCCCAAATGGCACCCTATTCCCCTTATAGTGTACTACTTTTACCAAATGTGTCTCAACACTGGGGTCAGTGTGTTTGACCCGGCTCTATGGCATGACTGAAGCCACCAGCTGTACAGGGGAGACTGGAGAGAGGCCAGGGTTGTGATATTAGGTTCCCGGACATCAATCAGAGCAATGCCACTCCAAAAGGAGGAGGGAAGCAGGGGGTAGGAGGAGGGGAGGGATCGATGGAGGAGGGAGAGGGCAGAGGGGGCCAGCCACATGGTCACTGGGGCCAGCAGCTAGGGCTATAGGGACGACCCTACCTCTATAATAACTGCATTGGGTACAGAGAAAGAGCGATAACGAGAAGAGCGAGAGATGGGGAGACGGAGAAGAAGAAGAAGACGATTACATCATCCTCCAGTGTACCTCCGGTCTGCACACCATGGTAACGGTCCAATAATCATGACCTCACCTCAGTACCTGCAGCTCAACTGAATGACAAGATATTTCCAGGCTGTTGTTAAACAGAGTAGTAGCGATAGCACAACCCTGTGTGTATGCTTTTCTCTGGATTGTCATGTTATATTTAGGATTGGATTGTATTGTACATAATGCATAATACTGATTAACAATATATGGTTATTGTTAGACATGATTAGCTGCCGAATGCATATAACTGATTCATCTTTAGGTCCTTGCTCATTTTGTATTTTCTTTCTGCTGTATATGACAATTAAATGTATATGACACTTAAATGTATATGAGAATTAAATGTATATGACAGTGGTTTTACTGCTTCTTGTCTGTGTCCAGGCTTGGAATATAAATGTGCACCTTTAATTAATAGATTTCGATAAAGAGTTGCATCTATTACAATAAAAGATGTATATAACATTAATGCATGAATATGACATGTTAACTCACAATGCTTTGGGTTGATTTGTAAACAGTTTGTCCAGCAAAAAATGAATATTTTCTGTGTTCTACATAACACTTCATAAAGACAATCATCATTCCACCAAAAACATCTACATTAAAAATAAAAGGATACGATTTTTTTTGTATTTATATATTCATATATAATAATAATAAAAACATGGATTTTATGGGATCAAATATCCTTTGAAATACCTGAATTACATTCAATGTTACTCTTTGTAGCATTTTCAAGTTTCTCCCTCGAGGCATATGCACAGACAGCTGCAGTGTGTATACAACAGGACTGTGTGAGGTCTTTTCTCCTCTTGCTCGTCAGCTCTTCCTCCCCTCTTTGACTCTCTTCACTAAGACTGAAGACTACATACATTCTTTATTTCTTTTTTGAGGTAAAGAAATTCTTCCTGAGCATTTCAAACAAGACTACATACATACATACGAAGAAAACCAGCAGATAGGTGAAAGAGACAAACAGACATCAAAGGAAGCGCCATCTTGCCTTGCTGTGCTTGTCTGTGTTACAGGGCTGTATTAAAGCAGCATTCTCAGGGAAAACTGCACCGAATGAGGAATGTGTGATAAACCACAGTTCAAATATATTGTATGTGTGGATGTTATACTCATGGCTTTGAATGATAGTGTTGTATATTCAACCACAACCTAGTCTCATGACCTTTATGTTCTATTTCAACGTTTTTGTAAAGTTGCATGTTAACGTTTTTTCTTGTACGTACAGCACCATTCAGGATGTACACAATTGATGAGCTATTGGAGTGGTTTTGTCTCCAAAACAGCTGTGAATGATGTGATACTGTACTATAGGGGGAAGAGGGACCATTGATCCCAAAGTGTCCACGATAAGACCAGATCAAATGATGATGATGCGTTTTGTTGAATTATTTCAGCACAATGACATGACTTTGGTGAGAAGCTAAAAGCATTGTTTTTAGTTAATAACCCATAATGCTAAGAGACAATGAGGATTTGTTGATCATTTTTTTGTGGGAAAAAACCCCACCATAGCTGTTCAAATAGATTCTAAGCTGTTTCCACACACCAAATGACCAATGAAAACTAAAACACCACAGGAGTGGACTGGTAATAGATAGGGTCCTCAGAGTAGCAGTCAGACGACAGAGGGATCTCTCAAACAATCCTTGGGACATGTTCATTAGGAAACAAATGTTTTTAAATGTTTTGCAACGAAAATGTGTGTTTTTTATTGGACGAGTCCAGGTAGTCCTGCCCCTTTTCAATCTGTTTTGCAACGGAAAGCAAAAAAAAGGTGTTTCTTATTCTTAAGTCCAGGTTGTTCCTAAAGACCCTGATGATCCATCACCTTGGACTACGTCACCTTGACAACACATTACTGATTTATGTCCTGGATCACAAAAAAATATGGATCTTTGGGTGGAATCCAAACTGTCTAGAGATGCACGTTGCACAAAACTCGACTTTTGCGTGATTCATGCACTGATGTCGAGATTTGAGACAAGTTATGCACATGGATCTCAAGTTAGGATTTGAGAAGTAATCTCCAATGATGCAGTTATCCCACCATATAGGTTCAACTACTACTGTAATACACTGCCCCGTCCACAAAGGCCTCATCTATCTTTTTCTTTGGGAAAAATAAAGTATATGTATATTTAATAGAAACATCAGCATGCTAACCAGAGAAACCTATGTTAAATCTGCTTCTCATCTCTCCCAAACCTTCATAATAATAAGTAATTACACAAAAACTAAACAGTAAAACATTCCCAAGACTTGTCATCATGTCAAAAGTGAAGACAGGGTTTACATTCACAGTCCCCTACATTATATTACATACAGTGGCTGTCTCCCTGCCTTCCTTCCTCCTCATTGACTGTACACCTTGCTCCACTCCATACAAGTGTCCAGTTCTTTCGGGGTGGCGTGCGACTGCGGACGCACCTTGCAGAAGGCGTTCTCAAAGTCTTTGAGGGCTGGGGGCCCCGTAGCCTGTCCTGAAAGGCTATGTAAGGGCCCCTGAGGGCCCGAGGAGGATGCTGAGGATAGGGCCTGCTGGCAGAGCTGCAGCAGCTCCCACACAGAGAAGCCCTCTGACCGCTGCAGTACAGCCCCCAGCTCCCTGTCACTGAGAGAACATCCCTGGGGCACTAGCGCCTGCAGCAGCACCTGTCTCCGCATCCCCGCATCTGGCAGGCCCACGTGGTAGTGCTTGGCGAAGCTCCGATGCACCGTATCCTGGAGCAGGTCTGGCCTGCCGGTGGTACACACCACGATCACCAGCCCAGGGGCTCCCCCCGCCGACCCTAACCCCATCTGGGCCTTCTCCAGGGCGGATAGCAACACCTGCCTCAGACCCTCCTCATCCTCCAGAGCCTCCACTTCACTGAGCAGCACAACAGAAGGCTGTCTCGCCCCCGCCACCTGCAGCGTGGCCCCCAGGATCCCCTCGGCATCCACCTTGCCTTTAGAAGCTAACATGGCCCCGCTGAGCCTATAGAAGGAGGCCCCCAGCTGGGCGGCCATGGAGCGGGCCAGGGTGGTCTTCCCGCTTCCCCGGGGGCCGAACAGCAGCACGGTGGCTGGGGGGAGGATGGTGGGGCTGGGCCTTAGACAGGGCCACAACAGCTCCTCCTCCAGGGCAGCTTTGACGTGGGTCAGCCCAGCCAGCTCCCCCCATAGCAGGGCTGGGCTGCAGTCCAGCACTTCCCCGTTGACTAGATCCAGAACCATGGGGTCTGGACTCTTCAGGCTGGCTGTCTCCCCTGGTCCAGACCCAGGCTGGCCTTGGCCGTGGATGGAGGGGCGTTTCTGGTTGTGAGCCTGGGAGGAGCGGTGCTGCTGCTGTTGCTGCTGGGAGTGGGAGAAGCCCTGGTTTTCTGACCCTCCTCCTCCTCCGTTCTCTCCAGTCATCCCTGCTGCCGGGCTGTTCTCCCCTGCCACAGCCACCATATAGGGAGGGGACACCAGGGGCTGGGAGGAGGGCTTACTGGGCTTAAATGCCAGGGGATCTGTGCTGCCTGTGGTGAATCTGATGTTTCCTTTATCCCCCATGCTGTAGGGAGAGAGAGAGTCCCCTCCTCCTCCGGACTTCATTGGGTCGTAGCCTGAATACTTCCTGTATCGAGAACCTTCCCCCTCCTCTTCCAATGACATGTCAAATGCCTTCCTCTTCACCCCACCTCCAGACTCCTGGTAGCTGTAGCTACCCCCGACTACGGTGGGCCGGGAGGGGAGAGGAGTAGGGGTGGCCAGCCCGGAGTGTAAGTACCCTGCAGAGGGGTGGCTGTAAGCGGGGGCCAGGCTAGGCTGGTGGGGGTAGCTGCTTGGCGGGTAGCTGTAAACTTGGGTGGAGGGCGAGTAGCTGGGCACCAGGGTGGGCGTGGGCTGGAGGGGGTGGTGGAGGGAGGCGGGGGGAAGTGCTGAGCCAGGCAGGGGCCCGGGGCAGTACCCAGACGAGAGGTAGGTACCGTTGTAGCTGGGGGGGTTGTAGTCACCAGAGTGAGACCCAGAGCAGGAGCTGCTACCACTATATCCAGAGTCTGAGAGGTTACTGTTGACCACTGACACACTGCTGGCCCCTGGGGGCCCTGCTGATGTGGCCCCAGCCTTGGGGCCTGACAGACCATCCAGGGACCCGGGGTAGGGCCCCTCCGCACTGTGGCTCAGGGGCCAGGGCTCCAGCTCAGTCTTGAGGCCATTGAGGCCACCGAAGGCCCCTGGCTCTGGGTAGGCCCCTACAGTGGGCCCCGGTGGACGGTTGTAGGGTGAGTCTAGAACACCAGAGTACTTCTCTGCATAGCTCTTTAGCAGATTGGAGGCGGTTAGGGCACCAATGTCGTCATTGGCCCAGGCGTAGCCGTGGGTGGAGCCTCCTCGGGCGTGGGTTCGGCCAGCGGTGTACAGCTCGGACTTGTGGGCCGGCGAGGAGGTGGTGGAGGACACATCCAGGTGCTGCTCAGGCCACTGGCTGAGGGACTGGGCATGCTCCGGGTTCCAGTGCATCTTATACAGGCCTGGAGGAGAGGAAACAGAAAGAGAGAGAGACACCAGGTTGTAAGGTGTTGTTTAGGACAGTGGTTCCAGTGCATCTTATACAAGCCTGGAGGAGACAGAGACAGAAACCAGGAAATATACGAGACAACACAGAACAATAAATGTGTTGAAACCAGTGGCGGTCGGTGCCGTTTAAGATGAAGGAAGGATGATTTAAAAAAATCATGAGCATGGCCTTATTTAAAGCATATTGGATGACTGTCAATCATATTCCATTCACCCATTTCAATGTAACAGCGATAGGTTTAGGGTACTACATGATACTCAAATTTTCCCTATACCCAACATGAGGTTGCTACAACCTAGCCTATGAAAAGTTTGTCAACAGAATTGGCTGAATTAATATACACCTGATCACACGTGAACACAGTTCACTTTCATAGCAGCCACAATGTATTCCTTCCCGCATCTTTGCAATCTCCTCTTCAAACTTTTCCCTTCGCTTGTGGACTTCAATGCACAACACATCAGCTGTATGTGACCAGGCGAAAAAAACTTTCCAAGCCATATCATAACAGCTACACACAGTCTACATCGGTGTCACCATATTAGCTAAAGTAACGTTGTAGTCAACATATTTAATAGAACTAACAAGTTAGTAAACCCCCTGCAATCATGCAGTAACGTTACGGTGTACAGTCAGTAAGCAGTTTAGCACTGGTGGCAAAAAATTTGTAAAACCAAAAGCTTACCTTGACTTGGAAGAGTTCCAGTGTTTTTAATTTTTTTTCGCATTGAACATGCCATACAAATAAAGGCATCTTAATTAATTATATGAAGAGAGCCTTGGTCCTCCTTTCTTTTTGATGACCAATTTACCCCTTTTACCAAAGAGCACCTTCCGTCTACCAAAATCTGCTATTGTGTACCTTAGCAGTGCTTCCCTTCCTTCTTTTGTTCCAGTGTTGTGTTGAATAGTCATAGCCAGTGAGCTAGCATCCCTCTGTTTGAGCAGGGTGTTTGAGTAGGCTAGTCTACCTAGCTGCATTTGCTAGTTAAGTAAATATGTCTCTAACTCCCTTTTGCTTCTCCTTCATTTTGGAAGAAATGTATTTGTTCAAAACTGTTCAACTATTGTTTTTCTCTCTCTTTGAGTCAACTACTCACCACATTTTATGCACTGCAGTGCTAGCTAGCTGTAGCTTATGCTTTCAGTACTAGATTCATTATCTGATCATTTGATTGGGTGAACAACATGTCAGTTCATGCTGCAAGAGCTCTGATAGGTTGGAGGACGTCCTCCGGAAGTTGTCATAATTACTGTGTAAGTCTATGGAAGGGGGTGAGAACCATGAGCCTCCTAGGTATCGTATTGAAGTCAATGTACCCAGAGGAGGATGGAAGCTAACTGTCCTCCGGTTCCACCATGGTGCTGACCTACAGAGTGCTGGTGAGGCTACTATAGACTTTCATTGCAAACAATGTGTTTCAATCAAACATTTGGTGACATGAGTATATTGAGTATAGTTTTGTCTAAAAAGGATAACTTTTTAAAAGGATGATCATCCCCTTCCTCCTATGAGGAGCCTCCACTGGTTGAAACACTATAAAAGCCTATTGTTTTTATGTGCAACCTATTCTCTTCTACTCACATATATTATTATTGGAAAACGTCCCTCAACCTCACTTGTCTTTTAACATTGTTTAACAGGCCTTTCAACACTCCTTTCATCAACAATCTATTTTTCCTCAGCCTGTTTTCCTCTTTGCTACTACTGTGTCCACAGTGATACATGGCCAGAACACCTCTTATCAGAGAGGCTGTTAGTGGGAATGACTTTTTCCTGTTTCTCCTGCTGGTAGTGGATTGTGTTTTAGTGTTACCATCATGCATGGCAACAGAAGGAGCTCATATTACCCAGAGAGAGGGGGGGGGGGTGGAGAGAGTGGAGAGAGGGAGAGGGAGGCAGAGAGAGAGAGAGAGGGAAAGAGAGACTGGAGAGAGGAGGAGAATAAAGACAGAGAGGGGGAGAAAGAAAGATGAAATAAAAAGAGAGTGAGAGAGAGATAAAGAGAGAGCGCGAGAGAGCGGGGAGAGAGTGAGAGAGCTGGAGAGAGAGAGAGGTAAGGGGCCAGGAGGAATTGGATGGAGCTGTTTCCCAGGTTGTGTTAGTAGTGTGGTGGTGATAGTATTGATAAGGTTATCATAATGCTGCCTGCACCAGCAGCACTCCCAGATGACCTATTGTTATCTCCCTGCTGCATGCTGTCACCCCTTCCCCTCCCCCCTGGCCCCTCCCACCCCTCCACCCCGAACCAACCCCTTTGCGCACACCATCGCTTCAAAACAGACCCCTGGCCGGCTCGACAGAGAAAGGGGGGGGGGGGGGTTGAATGCTGGACAGTGGTTTGGAGAGAGGGGGAAGAGGGATGGAGGGAAGGGGAGTACGGACACTGGACAGGGTTGTGGAGAGAGGGGGAAGAGGGATGGAGGGAAGGGGAGTATGGACACTGGACAGTGTTGTGGAGAGAGGGGGAAGAGGGATGGAGGGAAGGGGAGTATGGACACTGGACAGTGTTGTGGAGAGAGGGGGAAGAGGGATGGAGGGAAGGGGAGTATGGACACTGGACAGTGTTGTGGAGAGAGGGGGAAGAGGGATGGAGGGAAGGGGAGTATGGACACTGGACAGTGTTATGGAGAGAGGAGAAAGGAGGAGGGGGTTGGGTGGGTTTGGAATCACAGAATAGTGTGCTATTCATCTGCAGCCTCCCATGGAACATTGGGAGAGTGGAATGCCTGTTCCTGTCTGTTACTCTGTACTTTGGCTGACTCTAGCTGGCGCTGTTCCTCTATATGTGTGTTTGTGTGTGTGTGTGTGTGTGTGCGTTTGTTGGTGCGCGTTTGTGTGTAGCACAACGCAGGGAGCCTCTGATTGATCATGCATGTTCAATACACTGAGAAGACGAGCAAAAAAGGGAGAAGGGGAGCATATGGAAGAATGCAAAGGAGAAAAAACAACTTAGTAGAATCAGCCGTTTCATAAAGACTCACACAGTCAGGCTGCTTCTTGCTGAGGCGTTAGCTTGACATTCCAGGAATAGTTTGGCATTATTGAACTGTCACGATTTGGCCTGGGGAGTGGAGGACTAGAACTATTGCCCGGCAGATCAGGCAGAGGAGAGGAGTGGAGGACTTGAACTATAGCCAGGTAGACGGAGTGAAGAGGAGAGGAGGGGTAAAATAAAGGAATAAAGAACAAGAAGCTGTCATTATTACTTGCCTGGCCTCTTCTAGTCTGCGCCCCAGATGGCACCCTCCCCATTCCCTTTCTAGCACACTACTTCTGGACCCATAGGATCCATAAGAGTAGTGCACTACGTAAGCTGCCATTTGGGATGCACCCTAAGTGTTCCCTTCAGCAATAGAGAGAGGCCTAGCTGCTTGATGATCCATGAGTCATTCCTCTGTCTGTATGACTGTGAGGCTGGAGCCTGGACTCTTATTGCCATTTAAATCAAACCGCTAATATCCACCGACCGGCAACTGCCACTCTCTCTCTGTCTCTCTGTCTCTCTCTCTCTCTCTGTCTCTCTCTCTCTCTCTCTCTCTCTCTCTCTCTCTCTCTCTCTCTCTCTCTCTCTCTCTCTCTCTCTCTCTCTCTCTCTCTCTCTCTCTCTCTCTCTCTCTCTGTCTCTCTCTCTCTGTCTCTGTCTCTGTCTCTCTCTCTCTCTCTGTCTCTCTCTATCTCCGTCTCTCTCTCTCTCTGTCTCTCTCTCTGTCTCTCTCTCTCTCTCTCTCTCTCTCTCTCTCTCTCTCTCTCTCTCTCTCTCTCTCTCTCTCTCTCTCTCTCTCTCTCTCAAACCTCAACAACATCCACCAACCGCTGTGCCTTTCCTCACTCTTTCCTTTTCTTGTCTCACTCTGACTGTGCTGCTTTCCTCAACTACTAAACTTTGGCCTCCATCGCTCTCTCTCCGCCCAGTGGAAACCTCCAACCTCCAGCCCTCTCCATGTTTTTTTCTTCAAACGGCATCTTTTAAATCAATCATTTAAATAAAATCAACCTCAATGTCCCCCAACCGCTGTGGATTTTTCACTCTGACTGTGTTGCTTTCCTCAACCTAAACGTTGGCCTTTTTCTCTCTCTCTTCCCCCCCCTGGAAACCTCCAACCTCTCTTCAGCTTCTCCATGTGTTTTCTTCAGATTACAGCCTCCCTATTAATTCAGTCCGATCAGATCAGAGCAGATGGCTGTTGGATTATGAAGTTCTTCATATTCAAATCCACAGACTGCCTTAAGTTCCCAACGTCCAAACCAGTTAAAGTAATCAGTCCCCTAAGCCTGCCACACACGGCCGTCCTTCCAGAAACATTAACAACCTGTACTAGGACACCACGGTCTTTTTAGGAAACATGCTTAAAGACATTTGGACATTCTCCACTCCACACCCATCCAGCTGACCATATATTTCTGTGGTTTGACTTAGAAGTCATTGTCCGGCAGATTGGAGAGAGAGAGAGAGAGAGAGAGAGAGAGAGAGAGAGAGAGAGAGAGAGAGAGAGAGAGAGAGAGAGAGAGAGAGAGAGAGAGAGAGAGAGAGAGAGAGAGAGAGAGAGAGAGAGAGAGAGAGAGAGAGAGAGAGAGAGAGAGAGAGAGAGAGAGAGAGAGAGAGAGAGAGAGAGAGAGAGAGAGAGAGAGAGAGAGAGAGAGAGAGAGAGACAAAGAGAGAGAGAGAGAGACAAAGAGAGAGAGAGAGAGACAAAGAGAGAGAGAGAGAGAGAGAGAGACAAAGAGAGAGAGAGAGACAGAGAGAGACAGAGATAGAGAGAGAGAGAGAGTGTTGCTACAGAGAGACTTAGCTCCATGTCCTGCAGGCCAATCCGTTCCCATCTGCGGCAGCAGGCAGTTTGTGAGTAGCGTAAGGCCCAATAACGGAGCCAGTGTGCGACAGAGACAGATGGAAGCCCAGGGGATCTCATAAAACCTGCAGCGGACAGAGGGAGGAAGGGGAAGGTGGAGAGGAGGGGGGGAGGGAGGGAGGGACTGGACAGCAGGCGTGAGGACCCAAAGAGGACGGAGGAGGGCGAACGTTGGGACATTAGGATGTTAGAGGACTCATTGAGGCATCCAGGGGGGTCTAACTGCTGGCCACTCCATCATCAGAGCAGCATGCCAAGAGCTATACAGACGGATCCTGTTCCAGGGAGACCTGGGGCATATGGTACAGGTTGGGTGAAATTTTTACAGAAAATCTGACTCACTAGGGCAGTTTATTTCTCATATTAGAAAAAACCTCACTCCCTCTTTTCTTAATGATGCGATCACTGGCGTAACGCAGTTTCTCTGGACCCCCAATAAGGTCGCAGTCCACATTTAAAAAATAAATACATTGAATGCGTCAGCTAGACAGCCACTCACAAAGTATAGACTACCGATCGCTGTCCATGGTGCTGAAATTGAGACGTCTATTGGGGGTGTCTATCTAATCGATGATAGGCATTCTGTGGTGCCAGTGCATGTAGCCTATATCTTTGCTTTAGCTAATGGATAAATGTTTATTGGTAGACCTATTTTGTCATAATTTTCTCATGTTAAGCCTAACATTTCACAAAGCTATACACGGTGTCGCAAGGCTGCTATTAATGTAATTACTTTTGATTCAACAGCATACTAATCAGCAACCAACTGATTTTTACAAAAAGATACAACTGTCCTGTATTGTCCTATCTGAACCTGCATGACCTGAGCCGTCCTCACGCTGGGAAAGGAAGTTGTTGTGGGCAAAACCAGTCAATTAATGTCAAATAATACAGTCAGTCCACCCTCAAAACATTTAGATTTCAAGACACACTTAACCAGCATTGCTACCACAGCATTCTGCAGCAATACACCATCCCATCTGGCTTGCGCTTAGTGGGGCTATCATTTGTTTTTCAACAGGAGAATGACCCAACACACCTCCAGGCTGTGTAAGGGCTATTTGACCAAGAAGGAGAGTGATGGAGTGCTGCATCAGATGGCCTGGCCTCCACAATCACCCGACCTCAACCCAATTGAGATGGTTAGGGATGACTTGGACCGCAGAGTGCTTCAACCTCATCAAATATGACAGGAGAGATGATTTAAAAATATATATAATGTTCCATGAGTTTTGTTGGAGTTTAGAGTGATGAAAAGTAGCTAACTGCTCTCTTACATCTCTTCATTTCTTGAGCAGAGGGAGCCAGAGATACTTTTGAGGAGATGGGAAACTCGATCGGGAATCATGTTAACGCCCATTGTGTACGTTGCCAATGCTACATCAATGGGCCGTGCGGTGCATTCTGGGCGATTCTGGGACAAGTAGAGCTCTCCTTCAAGGAGTGAATGGGAGTCAATTGGGCACTAGCTCAAAAACCCAACATTAGCATGAATTTCATCAACAAGAAGTACAACATTAGAAATCTTTTCTGAGACGTGAGATAATTAACTTGCTAATAATTAACTGTAATATTGTATAGCTTTGGAATCGTGACATTACGTACTTTGAGTGATGATTAGCTTAGCAACCGCGTGATACAGCATGGCAATGTGAACGTGATTGGTCAACATTCTGCTTGGTGGGGCATTATGTGTTCCTCCATTGATTTCCAAAGGGGATTCCTATCTCCTCCTTTCTCTAATATATCTGGCCGAGCAACCCAACTGGAGCCATTGGTATGGATACACAGACTCAGTGCCGCCATGAGCAGAGTGCATGCAGAGGGAGCTGCGTGCAGGGAGAGATCAAGTGACAGAGAGGACAGAGACACCAGCAAAACACCCCCACACCATCACACCTCCTCCTCCATGCTTTACGGTGGGAACCACACATGCGGAGATCATCCGTTCACCTACTCTGCGCCTCACAAAGAAATGGCGGTTGGAAATTTTGACACATCAGACCAAAGGACAGATTTCCACTGGTCTAATGGCCATTGCTCGTGTTTCTTGGCCCAAGCAAGTCTCTTCTTCTTATTGGTGTCCTTTAGTAGTGGTTTCTTTGCAGCCATTTGACCATGAAGGCCTGATTCATGCAGTCTCCTCTGAACAGTTGATGTTGAGATGTGTCTGTTACTTGAACTCTGTGAAGCATTTATTTGGGCTGCAAATTCTGAGGCTGGTAACTCTAATGAACTTATCCTCTGCAGCAGAGGTAACTCTGTGTCTTCCTTTCCTGTGGCGGCCAGTTTCATCATAGCACTTGATGGTTTTTGTGACTGCACTTGAAGAAACTTTCAAAGTTCTTGAAATGTTCCGCATTGACTGACCTTCATGTCTTAAAAGTAATGATGGACTGTCGTTACTCTTTGCTTATTTGAGCTGTTCTTGCCATAATATGGACTTGGTCGTTGACCAAATAGGGCTATCTTCTGTATACCCCCCTATCTTGTCACAACACAACTGATTGACTCAAACGCTTTAATAAGGAAAGAAATTACACAAATTAACTTTTAACAAGGCACACCTGTTAATTGAAATGCATTCCATGTGACTACCTCAAGAAGCTGGTTGAGAGAATGCCAAGAGTGTTCAAAGCTATCATCAAGGCAAAGGGTGGCTACTTGGAAGAATCTCAAATATAAAATATATTTTGATTTGCTTAACACTTTTCTGGTTACTACATGATTCCATATGTGTTATTTCATAGTATTGATGTCTTCACTATTATCCTACAACGTTAAAAACAGTAAAAATAAAGTAAAACCCTTTAATGAGTAGGTGTCCAAACTTTTGACTGGTATTGTACTTAGCTTCCTAGTACATATGGACATTAAAAAGGTTTATGAATGACTTTTCGGAAGGTTACTGTCAAAATATTTTTTTCATCCAAATGTATTGACATCAATGACAGGTGCATGGACCCCCCTGCCTTATGGGGGCTGTGGGGGTGTCCGGTGCACCAGTGGAGGGAATGTGTTCTCAAAAGCTTGATAACACATGATAATAATTCGCTATGTGCACCATAGAGTTCA
Source organism: Salvelinus alpinus (assembly GCF_045679555.1). Classification (NCBI taxonomy): domain Eukaryota; kingdom Metazoa; phylum Chordata; class Actinopteri; order Salmoniformes; family Salmonidae; genus Salvelinus; species Salvelinus alpinus. The sequence continues at coordinate 12,850,744 of NC_092102.1, forward strand.
CACGTAGTGCACATAGCGGTGTTGTTCATCCACATTCGAAAACTATGGTAACGTTGCTCTCTAGTTGCTCTTTCAGATCCTGTAATTCTATCTAGTTCTGTGGGATTATGTGGTTTATAAAGCCACATCTCTATGGAGAATTTTGTACTGTAGGCACAGAGACCTCTCAGTCAAATGTTCATGATCACACAGGATTATGGGTAAAAACCCACATTTAGAAAGGTCATTGGCAGTAATAAATATTATGAAACTCTCTTAGTTTCACTTGTTTTGGAAGCTTACTGAATGAAAAGATCTGCTGTACTCTGTAAATGGGAGAGTATTTAAATACTTCATATTGCCAACTCTGTGCTCTGTAATGTCCAGTTCAACTCTTCAGAACTGCACATCAAATATGCATTGATTGTCGACTTGTTGAGCTAATATAACATATGCACAAAGACATTCAGGGACTTTCTTCAGTATCTCTTCCACATGTACACCTGATGAGCAACTTATTTGTATTTGCGCTTTTGCCTATGTTTACGTGTGTTAATATGCATGTGTGTCCTCTCAGCCCCTGAGAAAAAGAGAGAGAGTGACAGATGTTCCCTACTGACCGTTCTAGTCCTACTGTCTCAGAGTCTCTTCAGTCATTGTGAGAGCTACTCGTCCACCAAACATCCTCTCTGGCCCCTCAGCCCTGCCGTCCAGCTTGTGTGTTTGTGTGTTATCGGACCATTCCGTTGGCTCTGAGACAAAGCCTAGAGGATCCTATTGTCAACTGGCTGCCTGAGGCCTAATTATGGAAATCGTATTAATCTATGCAGCAGCAGCTAGCCCTCTGACAGCCTTTGTCCCTACCGGGGATTTATTGAGGGACCTGTGTGTGTGTGTGTGTGTGTGTGTGTGTGTGTGTGTGTGTGTGTGTGTGTGTGTGTGTGTGTGTGTGTGTGTGTGTGTGTGTGTGTGTGTGTGTGTGTGTGTGTGTGTGTGTGTGTGTGTGTGTGTGTGTGTGTGTGTGTGTGTGTGTGTGTGTGTGTGTGTGTGTGTGTGTGTGTGTGTGTGTGTCTTTGCGGCTGCATCCTTTTGTATAGGAAAGGAGAGCGTGATGGTGGCAGAGCGCTCTTTAATATGACTTTGGGTAGGCCACTGAGGAGGAAAGGGTTTAGGAGCAGTGCTAGGGTAGTTAGGTAGCTTTGAGCCGTTCAGTGGTATTCCTCACTTGGCTATGGCATTTGAGGAGAGGACTTAAGAGCTGAGGAACAGTGTTTGCAAGACATTTGGTTTTGGCTTCGAATCGTTCACTCACTTGTATTCCTCAGTTTCCAACGGCACAATTGCTTTTCGGGTTGACTGAGTGAAACTGGGAGTTTAGATCCGTTATGGTGGACTGGAGCTGAACTGTCAGTCAGTGTGTTGTGGTTTTCTATGAGGCAGAGGTTGAAACGTGAGCCTGGCAGGCAGCCTAGTACTGGATGGGCCAAGGCCCCGGTGCTGTTTCACTGCTCCCCTGGGGGTCTCCCCCCTCTTCTCCCTCCTCACCAGCTCCGCCTATCATCTCCCCTGGCCGCACTGATGTTTTTCTGCCCTGAGGAACAAAACTGACATGGATGCAACAAGCCTTCTGGGACGGAGTACCTATTAAAGCAGACAGATAAATGAGAAAGGATGGAGAGAAGGGGAGGGGAGAGGAGGAGACAGATTCTCCCTCCCTGGATAAATCCAATCAGCCTGTACTCAGGGAGAGCGAGCCACACAGTCCACCTCCAACCCCACCTAACCCAGCAAAACCTGTAAACTAGCTACATACTCCACCCCCTGTACCCAGGGCCGGAGAAACAAGACCCAACATAAAACGTCAGCAGCATCTATAAAAGCCATTCATTGCTGCTCCTAATCAAATGTTTGCAGATTGCATGAAGCCTCTCTCCCTACAAACTCAGTTGTGGGTTGAAGTGCTGTTTATTAAATGGACAGCATCCTCCTTTGATGTACTAGCTACTTCTTCAGTATGCCAGTAGTGGAATTGATTCCTAAACGTGCTTGTGTATGTTCTCACAAATGATGTACACATGTGTATTCATGTTTACCTAACAATCTCAAAGTGTTATATTGGCTGTCTAAACATGATTACTCTCCTTGACAACCCTAAGCCTCAAAACACACAAACATGGTTGATAGATCCCTCCTCAGACCTGAATTGAAGATGCAGTGCATGTGTGCAGTAATAAAGCACATTCTAGGTTAACTAAGTGCCTCCACCTTCTATCATTGACTTCAAACTGCCACTCTGTCTGTCTGTCTGTCTGTCAAGCAGAAGACACAGACATTCCCTGAGAGAATTCCCAGCTCAAACCGGTTTTGAGATGGTCTGAAGGATCCTAAAAGGTTTCAGTGCTATAGCCTGTCCCCCACAGCCCAACACAGACAGCAGAGGGAGAAGAGTCCAGAACAGTTCATTGAGATTCTAACGCACGGAGGAAGTATGTGTGGAATTCTGTTTCAGAAACAGTCACGTTAAAAAACCTTTGAAGCCCGGTGCTCTGAGCTCAAACTGGGTGCTGGAAATATAAATCACTTGGACAGAGATGAGATGAGACGAGATGAGATGAGAGCGAGAGGGTAGAGTAGCTCCACGTCCGAGAGAAAGAGAGAGAGAGAGACAGTGTGTGACAAAGGCTGTATTTGCACTGATAAATCACAAACGTGCGGCTGAGATAAAGCAGGTTAGCCATCCAGTCTGTTGCTCTACTGTTATGTATTCAGTCAACAACAGGTAATCAATGCCAAGCAGGATGCAGCTCCAGCATGCTATAGCCTCGGCTAATTGTTTATAGAGTGGTTATCTGCAGGGCTAGTCTCTCTACTGGAATGTTAAACAATGTCCCTCTCATTAACACCGTTCTGGTTCACCTGTATTATAAAAAACTCATACTAATTCACATACAAGGAACAACCAAATAAGGGAAGTAAACAAGAAAATAAGAATCGAGCTCTCCGAGAATTGAGAATCTGAGACTAGTCCTAGACAAAAAATGTTGTTCGATGGAGATTCAGTAAAGTGCTTCTTAGTCCAGGAAACCACCCTATGAATGTGTTAATCAGACGTACCCCTCAATAGTCTTGGTACCTTTCTCTCCTCCCTCTCCTGTTTGATTTATGACGCTAATATCCAACATGCTTATCTGGTTGAGGTGGTTCTTCTCCTGCATACTGGGGCTCTACCATAAAAACACCGATCTACCCACAACCACGTTTCACCGGCCGACAGTGTCACAGAGAGAGTCAGTCGGACTGCATGAAATCCCTGATCTACAAATAACTTTGCATCCCTATTAACCACTCTCTTGCTCCTCTGTAGTTTGTCAGACAGTAACAGAAAACCCTCAACCTATTGGTAAGAGCTACTCTCTCTCTCTCTCTCTTCTCTCTCTCTCCTTTATTCCCCAAACATCCATCAGCGGAAGATATATATGTGTTACCATTCAAGACGAAATGGATAAAGATAATAAAAAGGAAAGTTGACATGATCAGATCAGATCTTAATGTATGTTCAATAATGGTCCTACTGATGATATTGTGTGTGCAGCAGCAGCAAAAGCAAATCCCATTTAAGGTCAACAGTCTTTATTTTACAGCCCTCAAAAAATTGGGAACCCCTCTGAAATACTCTATATGGACAGTGAGATTGTAGGAGCGGACACACAGCGGTTTTAGATAGCCACCATGTTGATTCTCTCTCAGGCCACTGACACACCAACACACCCACCCTCTATCTCTCTCTCTCTCTCTCTCTCTCTCCCTCTCGCTTGTCATCTTAGAAAACATCCCTTCCCATCCCCCGTGCTTGCTACCCTGCTTCCCTGTCCTCACACACGTCCACAAATGGTAGAGCCCATAGCCGCTTCTCCCCAACCCCATTTAAGAAAAACAGGGTCCGTATACAGTGCCTATACAGTGCCTTCAAACCTCTTGACTTTCTCCACATTTTGTTGTGTTACAGCCTGATTGTAATTTAGATTTTTTTAGTCACTGGCCTACACCCAATATCCCACAATGTTAAAGTGGAATTATGTTTTTAGATTTAAAAAAATGAATGAATTAATAATGAATAGCTGAAATGTTTTGAGTGAATAAATGTTACACCCCTTTTTTATGGCAAGTTTAAATAAGTTTAGTCCAAAAAATGTGCTTAACAAGTCACATAATAAGTTGCGTGGACTCACTCTGTGTGCAATAATAGTGTTTAACATGATTTTTGAATGACTACCTCATCTCTGTACCCCAGACATACAATTATCTGTAAGGTCCCTCAGTCAAGCAGTGAATTTCAAACACGGATTCAACCACAAATACCAGGGAGGATTCCAATGCCTCGCAAAGAAGGGCACCTATTGGTAAATGGGTAAAAAATGGCAGACATTGAATATTCTTTGTGCCTGGTGTAGTTATTAATTAGACTTTGGATGTGTATCAACACACCCAGTCACTACAAAGATAGTTGCCGGAGAGGAAGGAAACCACTCAGGGATTTCACCATGAGGCCACTGGTAACTTTTAAAAAGTTGCAGAGTTTAATGGCTGTGATAGGAGAAAACTGAGGATGGATCAACAACATTGTAGTTACTCACATCCTGTTTGCAACAAGACACTAAAGTAATATTGCCAAAAAAATGGCAAAGAATTCACTTTTTGTCTTGAATACAAAATGTTATGTTTGGGGCAAATCCAATACAACTCATTGCTGAGTATCAGTCTCCATATTTTCAAGCACAATGGAGGCTGCATCATGTTATGGGTATGCTAGTATTCATTAAGGACTGGGGAGTTCTTCAGGATAAAAAATAAACAGAATGGAGCTAAGCACAGGCAAAATCCTAGTGGAAAACTGCTTTCTACCAGACACTGGGAGATGAATTCACCTTTCAGCAGGACAATAACCTAAAACACAACGCCAAATCTGAAAATGGTTGTCTAGCAATGCTCAACAACCAATTTGACAGAGCTTGAAGAATTTTGAAAAGAATAATGGGTAAATGTTCCACAATGCAGGTGTGGAAAGTTCTTAGAGACTTACCCAGAAAGACTCACAGCTGTAATCGTTTCCAAAAGGGCTTCGACAAAGTATTGACTCAGGGGTGTGAATACTTATGTAAATGAGATATTTCTGTATTTCATTTTCACGAAAATTGCTAAAATGACTAAAACCATGTTTTCCATTCATCATTATGGGGTATTGTGTGTAGATGGGTGAGATATATATATATTTTTAAATCAATGTTGAATTCAGTCGGGTAACACAAGATGTGGAATAGGTCAAGGAGCATTTCTGAAAGCACTGTATTTGCAGGGCCGACCCTAGCCTTTGGGACCCCTAAGCTACATTTTGTTTATAACTAATTTCATGAAATTCTACTCATTTTGCCATGGAGCGGAGAGAAAAACGTACAATTTTACAGCTAATTTCCTACAATTCTACACTTTTTGACATAGGGTGGAGAGACATTTTCGCAGTTTTAAAGCTAATTTCCTGCAATTCTATGTTAGTATGATATCTGAGTGAGAGTGACTATTAAAATCAATGGGGGGTTCCTGGAGGTCAGGGCAGTAATTTGACCATGATTACTACAAGTTTAGATAGACAAATTTACAATGTAAAAAATATTAGCTGACATGGGCTTATTGAGTGACTGTCAGGCTCTGACATAGCAAGAGAAAAACTGATGTTGCACAACCAAATTGCACAACCAAATTTCACCTTGTTAATTCTAACTCTTAACAGACTCTCTCTCTCTCTCTCTCTCTCTCTCTCTCTCTCTCCCTGCCCTCTGCTTTGACCACATGGACAACAGCTATGAGATTTGTTAGCACACACACTCACAACACTAAATACATAAAAGCTCACAATGAAATACTGTTATGTAACTGAAAAATTGTTAATACAATGTTACTACACAGTTGTTGGAGCAACTCAATGATGTTGTGGTGTGTTTTACAATACGTACGCTGTACATTACTAATGGATTGCTAACGATGAAGGTAGTTTGTGTTATTTCTCAAGTAAGGTCATTTACTAATTAGCCACCATGGTGTGAACAGTGAAAGACGGTGAGTCTCATTGTTCAGGTTGAATTCTGCTGCCTCAGAACCCTTGTGAAGAGTGTGTGTGTGTGTGAGTGCGTGAGTGTGTGTGTGCCTCTTAATTGGGCACTTAATGGTAGCGAAGGTCTCCATAATGAGCTGGTGAACCCAGGGAGAGGGAGGCCTGGTTGTGCTGAGCTGGGCTAGGGACCCCAACCCTCTACCCCATCTCTGGACATACACACACGTGTATGCATGCAAGAACACAATATAAACACATATGCACGTAAGCACTCATTTAAGACTGCGCGCGCACACACACACACACACACACACACACACACACACACACACACACACACACACACACACACACACACACACACACACACACACACACACACACACACACACACACACACACACACACACACACACACACACACACACACACACACACACACACACACACACACACACACACACACACACTGCGCTGGGGGCTAAATAGAGCCCATTCACACCCCTCACTAATGATCCCAGCCTCTCATTCACACAGAAACTTCAGCGGGCTCTGTGTTTATTCAAGGGTGTCCTGGGGCCCTTCACTGCACCATCCAATACACCACCCATAACACTACTCTCTATGCTGGTCCAACCTGGACTAGAACAGATATATGCTGGAGCCATGCTCCATTCTTGGTCCTCTCACTATACTGGATGCCAGTAGAAACGTGTGCTTTTCCTGTGCTTTCCATTTTCAAAACATGTGCCTTTCTTTCAAACTTATAATGTCGTTTGGACCAGTTTGACTCGCTTTATAGGGTGACCGACCTGGGGAGCAGTGAGTAAGAGGAGTGCTAGGCAGATACACGTGGGAGCCATGCTCCAACCCCTCCCTGCCTCTCCTTATTTCAAACAGCTCCATGACTCAAGTCAGCCCGGCTTTCATGGGTCAAGTTGTTCTTAGAGAGGGAGAGAAAACAAGAGAGAGAGTGTGTGCGAGGGAGGGAGAGAGAGAGAGAGCGAACGAGAGAACAAAATGAGAAAACGAGAGAGTAAAGAGAGAGAGAGTGGGGTCACAGAAAGGAGAGCTATAAAAATCTGCCGGATCTGAGTAGCTGCTCTAATCTACTCCGAGTCAGGCCAGGCAGGCATATGTGCGTCGGTGGGTTGAAAAGAAAAGGTATCCCTTCACCAACAGCAGTGGGGGCTCCCAGCAACAAGAGTTAGGGCACTCCTGGGTTGCCGGCCTGGGACTGATTTAGGAGCCTGTTTGAAGTGCAGATTACAGATTCTTTGCACCAAATCCCTCCAGGAGTATTTATGGCCCCTGGAATCTCTCTCAGGTTTCCTTCAGGTCCGGCCCTAGCTGCCACGCCCAGCTTGGGGTCTCCTGGACAGGGGAGAGAGAGCCACGAGCCAGGGGTTAGGGACCAAGGCCGGACGGACTAACACAGAGGCGATGTGAGGGAAAAGAGAAGGTGAATAAAAGATCTATTCTCTATCTGGAGAGAGTGCATTTGTGCAGTGTGTGTGTGTGTGTGTGTGTGTGTGTGTGTGTGTGTGTGTGTGTGTGTGTGTGTGTGTGTGCCATGCATGTGTGTTTATCTAGATCTAAGAAAGCTCTCTATGGGCACAAAGAGTAGCACAGAGTGTGTGTGTGACTATAGGTGTGTGTGTGAATGCTATGCTAAACAGACTGGGCTGAAATGCCAGTGCTAGGAGTCAGAAGTAACGTTAAAAAGTAGGAAAAAGTTCCTTCTGTCTTCTCCACCAAGAAAATTCCGACATATAGGCGAGATTGTTCACATGTATGCAACATACATTAAGCCTCCTCTTCACATGATCTGTGTCCTGAAGAATCATGAAGAAACTGTCAATAAAATAATAGAGAAAGAGAGAGAGAGAGAGGGAGGGAGAGAGAGAGAGAGAGAGAGAGAGAGAGAGAGAGAGAGAGAGAGAGAGAGAGAGAGAGAGAGAGAGATAGATAGGGAGGGAGGGAGGGAGGGAGGGAGGGGGGAGGGAGGGAGGGAGAGAGAAACCACACACAACCACAGCACGACAGAGCTTCTCTTCTAATGAATGGCCTGAAGCTCTACAGTCACACTACAAGAAAACCTGTATTGTGTGTGTAGAGGCAGAGCCAGCCGAGACCATTTAAGACAAATGCCCAATATTTGGTGTGTTGAATGAGTCCAGTAAAAGAAAGCAGTGTCCCGTAGTCAAGAGGAATCTGAAGGCATTCAAAATACTCCACCAGTAGTTTGTGACATTCTTGGATCTACATGTTCTGAGGAGAGCAGAGGAGAGCGTTGATTGGTCAGTCAGTGTGGTCTGCCTGGTTACAAGGACCGGATGGAACTCAGTTAATAACAGTTCTGACATCAGTAAGAACATGATCTACCAACTGAATTACCACATGTCATAAAATAAGATTATACATAAGATATTCTATTAAGTCAGTTATGGGCAGCAACTGCAAAAAAAAATTCTTCTTCATATAACAATAAGGTCAGACCTTTATTAGTGATCTGGCAACATTTCTGACTTCTGGTAACGTCAGGACATCTGTTGTCTCAGCCACTGTCTGTCACCAAGGGAGTACCCCAAGGCTCGATCCTAGACCCCACGCTCTTCTCAATTTACATCAACAACATAGCTCAGGCAGTAGGAAGCGCTCTCATCCATTTATATGCAGATGATAGTCTTCTACTCAGCTGGTCCCTCCCAAGATTTTGTGTTAAATGCTTTACAACAAAGCATTCTTAGTGTCCAACAAGCTTTCTCTGCCCTTAACCATGTTCTGAACACCTCCAAAACAAAAGTCATATGGTTCGGTAAGAAAAATGCCCCTCTCCCCACTGGTGTGATTACTATCTCTGAGGGTTTAGAGCTTGAGGTAGTCACCTCATACAAGTACTTGGGAGTATGGCTAGATGGTACACTGTCCTTCTCTCAGCACATATCCAAGCTGGATCACTCCTCTTTCACCCCAGCTGCCAAACTAACCTTGATTCAGATGACTATCCTACCCATGCTAGATTTCGGAGACGTAATATATAGATCGGCAGGTAAGGGTGCCTCTTGAGCGGCTAGACGTTCTTTACCATTCGGCCATCAGATTTGCCACCAATGCTCCTTATAGGACACATCACTGCACTCTATACTCCTCTGTAAACTGGCCGTCTCTGTATACCCAGCGCAAGACCCACTGGTTGATGCTTATTTATAAAACCTTCTTAGGCCTCACTCCCCCCTATCTGAGATACCCACTGCAACCTTCATCCTCCACATACAACACCCTTTCTGCCAGTCACATTCTGTTAAATAGCTAGCAGACAATTACATTTAAAGAAAGAACAAGAAACTGAATTTCACAACAAATACTTTAGTTTCTCTAATTGCAAAGTTTGTCCAGGTTACATTCCTATCAGCACACTCCCACAAACACCACAATAAATACTACGACTCCTCAACATACTCCAGATTGCTAGAAAAAGGATTTATTCCAAGCTATTATGAAGTAATACTTTTTAAATTGGCCATTTTGTTCGATTTCGACCTCTTTTCTTGTAACTGTCATGCCAATAAAGCTCCTTTGAATCGAGTTAAAGAGCAGGGAGAAAAGGAGCTCTTGAAATGCAGAGAGAAGCAGCAGCCCCATGCTGGCAGCCAAACAATGGCTGAGTAGAGAGGGAGAGAGAGAGGGAGAGCGGAGAGGCGGAAGAGTAGAGGGAGAGAGAGAGGGAGAGCGGTAGAGAGGAGGAGAGGCAGAGAGGAAGAGAAAGAGAGAGACTATTTGCACATCGTTATAACACTGTACATGGCCATAATATGACATCTGAAACGTCTCTATTCCTCTGACACTTTTATGAGTGTCATGTTTGCTGTTCATTTTTGATTGTTGATTTCACTATTGTTTATCTATTTCACTTGCTTTGGCAATGCAAACATATGTTTCCCATGCCAATAAAGCCATTTGAATTGAATTGAGAGGCAGAGATGTAAAGGGGAAGGGAAACAGAGAGTGAGAGAGCAGAGGCAGAGAGAGAGAGAGAAAGAAAGAGAGAGGGAGAGAAATAGAGAGGGAGAGATTTAGGAAAGCTTTGACTATGTACATACTCAGTGAGCATAGCTTTGCTATTGAGAGAGGCCGCCGTAGACAGACCTGGCTCTCGAGAGAAGACAGGTTATGTGCCCACTGCCCACAAAATGAGGTGGAAACTGAGCTGCACTTTCCTAACCTCCTGCCAAATGGACACGTCAGTCATCAGGTCCGCGTTAAAGGGAAAGAGAGGGAGGGGAAGAGAGAGAGGGAGAGGGGGAGGCAGCAGTGACCTCTGTGGTAGCCTAAACTCTGAACCAGAGGAGGACTGACTGAAGTTTGTGAAATGACACTGTCAGAACCATAGGGTTTCTGCTGCTCAAGCCATCCTCACTCCAACCTCTTCTCTCTCGTACTCTTTCCTTTCCTTATTCTCCTCCTTGTGATGGAACGTTAAGACAGGGCCAATGTCCGACCGTGGCCAGGAAAGTAACACTGAGTGCATTCAGAGTGCACTAGAAGGTACAGGCAGCTGCTGGAGCCAACAAACTCAAACCCTTCCATAACTAGCTACAGTACAGTACAGTGGATTCCTCTTCTGTTTACAATTACTGTACAGAGTGAACACTACACCTAGATTGTCTGAGAACACCTGAGAATTCAAAGTCTGCTCAGGTGGGAATGTAGTGTACTTACTACTGATATGTATCACGAAAGGCAGTGTACTTACTACAATATAGGCGATAAGTGTAGGGTACTTACTATAGGGAACAATAGGACTCAGCATTCTGCGGAGCTGGTCTCAGTTAGGAGGAGAGTGGGACTGTGAGAGAATAGCAGGAGCCAGGTCGAGGTTAGCGTCTGTCCGCCTGTAGTCCATCACTGGGGTTTGCTGCTGGTACTGACACCACTACACTCAGCCCTGGAGAAGGAGAGGAGAGACAGTTACAGACCAGTTACAGCTGCACAATGTCTCTGTACGAACATGCACACGCACACACAAATGTACGCAAGCAAGCACGAGACCAATTAAAAATCTAAACACACAACATAAGTTGAAACAATTCTTCACAAGCAAAAGAAAAAACTAGCAGCCTACAAGTCGAAGAAAAACCCAAACACACGCACGTGCACACTCACACAGGCTGTCTCCCAAATTGAGGCACGCACACGCACACGCACACGCACACGCACACACACACACACACACACACACACACACACACACACACACACACACACACACACACACACACACACACACACACACACACACACACACACACACACACACACACACACACACACACACAAGGTATTCATTAGACAGAGACAGGCAGGAAGGGAAACAGAGCATTAAGCTGATTGTGAGGCTGTGGCCATAGCTTTAATGAGGGATTTCTTAATCTGACTGCCTCACAGAAAGACCCAGAATACCACTCCTCTCTGTGCATTAACTGAGAACAGTTGAGGCTGAGATGCACACAACTGCTATGTTGCTCTGTAGGTTAGCTAGGGCTGTAAAGATTGCATTCCAATGAGCCTGAACACATTTATGGCAGTAGAATTAGTCCAAATGACGAGAAACAATGGTTCCTACAACAACGTTTGACTGACAGCACGTGTTCGATTTTAACTGACTTGTTTTACAGATTTTAGATATACTTTTGATACAAAATGAAAGACAACTCACAATGCTGCTATGTTCTAAGAGTACTCAAAAATACAATCCCCCAAATGTATAAAACACATAAAACATTTGAAGAAAGACATTTTAATTTGTTGCTTTTCTTTAGTTTCCAAGGACAAACAAAACAAATATTTCATTTTTGAAGGTTGGAGATAATAAATGTCAAGCATTTCTAGGGAAATAATGTAACCAGAAGAATTGTATTTTAATCCTGTAATTTCTATCTTTATTGTTCCAATATGACTTTAGCTTCTCTAACGGCCCCAGGACAATATCAGGTCACAGAGAATTAAACAGATAATACAGTGCCTTCAGAAAGTATTCACACCGCTTGACTTTTTCCACTTTTTTGTTGTGTTACAGCCTGAATTTAAAATGGATTAAATGTAGGTTTTGTGTCACTAATCTACACACAATACCTCCATAATGTCAAATTTTGGCAAGGAATTTTGTTTGTAATTATTTTTGGAAATGAATAAAAAATAAAAAAGCTGAAATGTCTTTAGTCAATAAGTATTCAACCTCTGTTATGACAAGCCTAAATAAGTTCAGGAGTAAAAATGTGCTTAACAAATCACATAATAAGTTGCATGGACTCATTCTGTGTTCATTAATAGTCGTTAACATGATTTTTGAATGACTACCCATCTCTGTACCCCACACACACAATTATCTGTAAGGTTCCTCAATCGAGTAGTTAATTTCAAGCACACATTCAAGCACAAAGACCAGGGAGGTTTTTCAATGCCTCACAAAGAAGAGCACCTATTGGTAGATGTGTAAAAATTCAAAAAGCAGACGCTGAATAACCCTTTGAGGATGGTGCAGTTATTAATTAGGCTGTGGAGGATCAATCAATATACCCAGTCACTACAAAGATGCAGGCATCCTTCCTAACTCAGTTGCCGGAGAGGAAGGAAACTGCTCAGGGATTTCACCATGAGGCCATTGTGACCTAAAACACAAGGCCAAATGGTTGTGACCTAAAACACAAGGCCAAATTTACACTGGAGCTGCTTACCAAGACGACATTGAATGTTCCTGAGTGGCCTAGTTACAGTTTTGACTTAAATCGGCATGAATATCTAGGCCAAGGCTGTCTAGCAATAGAGCCCCACACTGGAGGTGCCATAATACCCATAAAACCTAGTGGTCAAACAGGGAAATGGTTCCAATCGTTTTTCCACCATTCCTTTTTCCCATAGGGAATTTTAGAAACAATTAAAATAAGGGCTGTGTTTTATGTAGGCTTACCCCGGTATGACATTTAGATAACTATGTAAATCTCTCTCGGACAAGGTGACTTTTATCAATATATTAGGCTCTATTTACTCTCAGATTCTAAAATGCTAATTAGCATCAAAGTAGACATCAAGCAAGACTACAAATCCCTGCAAGCTCCTGCATGTCATCTCTAGCTGACACCTTTACTAACAGGTATTGTGTCAATTTAAAACTTGCACAAGGACAGTTCACAGAATTGCCAATTTATGAATTACTACATTTAGCTAACATTAGATAGTTAATCCAGAGATTCTTACCTTTGCCTCGATTCGGCAGTCTTGTCCAGATCATCATGGCATTTGTAGTTCTTTATGACAGCCACATTAGCATCTAATTATTGTTTCATTTTTGGGGGTAAATACAGGCGAACATATTGATAAAAGTAATCTTGTCCTAGAGAGATTTACACTGTTATCAAAACGTCACGCCATGGTAGGCCTACAGACCTTTTTTTAAAGTGTTTTTATAATCCCCTATGTGAAAAATTAATGGTGGAAAAACTATTGGAACCATTTCCTTGTTTGACCACTAGGTTTTACAGGTATTTTGACTCATACAATGGTGATCAACAACCAACTTGACAGAGGTTGAAGAATTTTTTAAAGAATAACGGGCAACTATTGTACAATCCAGGGTGCAAACTTACCCAAAATGACAGCTGTAATCGATGCCAAAGCTGTTTCGAACATACATGTCTCATGTATTGTCTCTTGAATACTCATCTAATCAAGATATATTAGTGGTTTATTTTTCATAATTAAAAAAAATAAATGTTCAAATTCTTCTTCCACTTTTACATGAGAGTATTTTGTCTGGATAGCGGAACAAAAATTACAATTCAATCCCACTTTGTAACACAACAAAATGTCAAAAAGTCAAGGAGTGTGAATACTTTCTGAAGGCACTGTACATCATCACGCCAAACATACTATGTCAGGTCTCAAACATTGCACATATTTGAAGGACTTGGATCTCAAAACCTAATGCATACATTCCACAGACTATTTCAAAGCAGCTAGAAGATACTAGGCTAAATATTGAAAAATGTCTGTTGACAGTCAGAATTAACATATGCAATTTTCTATTACAGTCATGACCAAATAAAAAAATGCTAAACCAATTTTTTAACAGATTAAAAATACAACATTCCATGAATATCCCAAATCTGTACAAATGTGGATTTCAGCATGTTTCATGAATGCAATGAAGAGCATGAACCTCTACGTACAGCAGTACAACAATTACCATCCAATCATATGGAAGTGAATATTATGCAATAACCACAATATGGCACAACTATCCCTAACCTACAGGCTACACAAGAGTTCTGCCTTAAGTGGGTTGAACTGATTTCACTTCTCCTGACACACGCATCTCTAAACTAGCTTTATTAATTTCGATTTATTCATTTCGATTTTAATTTCTAAAAGCAGATAATTGCTTTGCACAGTTCTATAAATGGTATTCAATTCTATAAACAGTGCAGGCAATGACAAAGAATTACAGAAAGAGATATAGAGAGATATAGAGAGGTAAGAGAAGCACACAGGGGCTAAACAGACGGACAGAAGACCAGGAGGTGTTGAGGTTGGGGGATGTACATAGTGGCCAGTGGCCAAAGACAAGTCAACACTTCCTTCACTTCACTCATTTACAACTCTAGAGATAGGGCCAAGTCAAACACACAGACAGCAGCCGCCACCTACCACACTACAGTATAAACACAACACAGTGCAGTCACAACACTACAACACACTGAGACAGAGGAGAGAGAAGCTGTTCTTACCTGTTCATGCCAGCATGTACTCTTTCTGGCAGATCTTAATCAGCAGTTAGATAATCCTGTGGAGCAGAGAGCAGAGAGCAGAGCGTGTGTTCACTGCTAGGCTTTTTTTCCACAACTCAACTCAACTCTCACTCTCGCTCTCAATCTTTCTTTCTCTCTCTCTCTCTCTCGCTCTCGCTCTTTCTCTCTCTCTCTCTCTCTCTCTCTCTCTCTCTCTCTCTCTCTCTCTCTCTCTCTCTCTCTCTCTCTCTCTCTCTCTCTCTGCCAGTGACAACAGAGTGCACACACACAATTCCCCTCCCCCATCGCTCCCATCCCCCTCTCCCCTCCCTCCCTCCCTCCCTCTCTCTCTTTATGTTAAAAGTATTTAAGCAGGGTGAGAGAGAATGAGAGGGGGCAGAGGGGAAAGGGGAGTTGACCAATCATGCTTGAGAGAGAAGGCTTGTATTCTATAGCCTTATCCCATATAGAGAATGAGAGTGAGAGAGGGAAGGATAGAAGAAGAGAAGAGGAGAGGAATGAGGGTTGGAGGGAAATGACCAGATTGAGTTTGGCCCCAGGAGAATTAGCTAGGGGTACACTCTTAGAAAAAAAGGTGCTATCTAGAACTTAAAAGGGTTCTTCGGCTGTCCCCATAGGAGAACCCTTTGAATAACCCTTTTTGGTTCCAGGTAGAACCTTTTTGGTTCCAGGTAGAACCCTTTTGATTCCAAGTAGAACCTTTTTGGGTTTGGAACAAAAAAGGGTTCTCCCTGGAATCAAAAAGGGTTCTCCTATGGGGACAGCCGAAGAACCCCTTTGGAACACTTTTTTCCCCTAACTGTAGGGGGGTAAGGGGGTATGGATAGGGGTTGAGAGGTCAAGGGGAAAAATTATTACAGATTTAGGTGGAAACACTCTCATTTACCCTCACCCCCTATGCATTGTGTCCTGAAATTAAATATATTTTTTTACTTATTCCACAGGTATGACAATTCATGTAATTGACTGACAAATCTCCTTTGCGAAGAAAGCAATCTGATTTACCAAGCAAGACAAATCCCAAATCTCTTCAAATGCAAATTTCCAAATTTGTTTTACTGTAGTACCCACACTATATTCCAACTAAGCGCAACAGTTGTCGCTATATGTAGAGGACATAATGGACAGAATGTTAGATGGATGTGATGTTGATGACGTAAGCTGTTCCTGTGATCTGGGTTCCATCCCCATGGTCACTGGTCAGGTGATGCTGTCCCAGTTTATTGCTGCTCTTACTGGCAGTGAAGTACAAGAAACGCCAGCACACTGGTATTCTCTCCTCTCTCTCTCTCTCTCTCTCTCTCTCTCTCTCTCTCTCTCTCTCTCTCTCTCTCTCTCTCTCTCTCTCTCTCTCTCTCTCTCTCTCTCTCTCTCTCTCTCTCTCTCTCTCTCTCTCTCGCTTTACTGCTCTACCCCTCTCCCTTTCTCTCCTCGCTCTCTCCTCGCTCTCTGCCTCACCCCCTCTCCCTCTCTCTCTTAGAGCACCAGCTGTGTGTCTGTTTTTAGTCACACCAAGGGCCACACGGCCAGCAGGACTCCTCCTGTTACACACAGAGACTGAACTCCTCTCCTCTCAAACACATACATCCATCCACACCACGTTACTGCACAATGTATCTCCCGCCTTAAGCCTTGCCTTACCACACAACACACACCGACACACACACTGACCCCGACACACACACTGACACACAACGATGCACACACAATGCATACCTACACAAACAAACATATAGTGTGATAGAAGGGGATACAGTAATCTCAAATGCTTCATCATGCCTTTAACATGGACAGAACTTGACAGTACTGCGTTATTGTGAAATGGCATTCATCACATGACATGGTGACATTGTGTGTTCATCACATGACATGGTGACATTGTGTGTTCATCACATGACATGGTGACATTGTGTGTTCATCACATGACATTGGTCCCCCTGGCCTCATTTATACAGGCCCATTTGTGTTTGACTCCCAACATGAACCTTACAGCCGGTTAAAAGTAGGCTTCCCCTTCAAAGACGTGACCTGAGTTCTATTGAGAGCGGCTGGAGTAGTCAGTTAGCACATCTCAAATTGGAATATAGGCCAAGAGAGTCACAATTAATTTTCTGTTTGAAACAAAGTAACCTCACAAAACAACCTACTTACCAAAGCTGTACCATAACATTAGACAGACAATGCATTCAAATGTCCATAGCATACCATTTAGTACGAAGCAATGTATTCTAAGTGGTACGCCAGTGTGGACATTGGAACATAACCTTCTGTTTCTCCACTGGCTGAGCTGATTCCACCTCTATAGAGATAGAAGTTGTGGTTTGGTGGATTGGTGAGGATGTTGAAAACAGAGCATTGCCTCTCTTCTCTCCTCCTCTATCACTCTATACCCCCTCTCTCTATCACTCTCCTCCTCTGTCACTCTATCCCCCCTCTCTCTATCTCTCTCCTCCTCTATCACTCCATCCCCCCTCTCTCTATCTCTCTCCTCCTCTATCACTCTACCCCCCCTCTCTCTATCTCTCTCCTCTTCTGTCACTCTATCCCCCTCTCTCTATCTCTCTCCTCTTCTGTCACTCTATACTCTTTGCTATCCTTCCATTCTATTGGCTTCACAATGCTGAGGCTGCAGTCTGGACACAGGCAGCATGCTGAGGCCAGCACTACTGGGGCACAAAGGAGGGCTATAGGCTACTTCACAACAGAGACAAGAGAGAGAGAGATGAGAGATGGAGAGAGAGAGACGCCAGTGCAGACAAGCCAGTGTGTGGTTTGAAAAAGGGAGTTTGACAGATGACAGTCCCAAAAAGTCCTCACCTCACAAGTCAGCACGTAACACAATAGTATGAGACTGCTCTGAAGTCCCCAGAGTCGGAAAGCGCTGCTTAAAAGTCAAGACATTATGAAAGGGCAGGGTTAACTCACTGTTACTATCGTGGAAAATATGAATCAAGTGAGAGAGACTTTGTAATTTCTTCAAACAATCAATATTTATTATCAATTAAGAATTGCAATAATGGAGCTGGTCAACGAACCACCTCAGGTGATTCACTGAGAGCCCAACCTTACAGAGGAATCATGGGTCTTATATAGGTGAGACTAAAAATGCTTAGTCATGGATGGTTCCACCCCTCCCCGGCAGATCAGTGCATCATAAACTACCTTGTTTTCTTCTTGTGGCTATGTGTATCGGGTCATAGTGCACAAACAAGTGATACCGTTCCTTTCTGCTGATAGAATTGCTAACAGTGCTTGACCATACGTCTAAACCAGCTGCAGGGAGCTAGAGTGGAAACATCCCTTTACAGAAACACAGCATTGTTAGAACAGAAATGTCTTACTATTGTTAAGCATATAATTGTTAACTATTAATATTAAACAAATCAGGTAAATACATAATTTTTCTCACACATTCCCCTCTCAAGAAACTAAGTTTATTTCATACAAATGTAGGGGTACAAGCATTACAAAATATGTTTAATAACTTCTTAGAGCTAGGGCCCTTTTTTCTCCACTTCCTGTCTGAATGACTTGCCCAAAGTAAACTGCCTGTAGCTCAGGCCCTGAAGCCAGGATATGCATATGATTGATACCATTGGAAAGAAAACACTTTGAAGTTTGTAGAAATGTTAAAATAATGTAGGAGAATATAAATTAATAGATATGGTAGG
The DNA here is from genome assembly GCF_045679555.1 of Salvelinus alpinus. Classification (NCBI taxonomy): domain Eukaryota; kingdom Metazoa; phylum Chordata; class Actinopteri; order Salmoniformes; family Salmonidae; genus Salvelinus; species Salvelinus alpinus. The sequence goes on from NC_092102.1 coordinate 12,869,307, forward strand.
AGAAAATCCAAAGAAAAACCAACCAGATTTTTTGGGGGAGAGACCATCCTCCTAGAAATTCAAGAGAAGGGTCATATTGAAAATTTGCTCCCTGGATGCAATTCCTATGGCTTCCACAGGGTGTCAGCAGTCTACGTTCAAGGTTTCAGGCTTGTAACTTCAAACACGAATAAGAAATATCAGTTTTAGTAGGACACAGTCTTGGAAATTCGTGTTTGCATGCCCCATGAAGACATTACTCACCTGTTAAAATCAGTTTCCTATTGAACATACTTCTTTCCGTAAGAAATATTATAGTTTGATTACATTTTAGGGTATCTGAGGAGCAAATTGAAATGTATTTTGACTTGTTGAAACAAAGTTTTGGGGTAGATTTTCGGATTCCTTTCTCTGCAAGTTGAACGAGTGGATTACTCAAATCGATGGCGTCAACTAAACTGACTTTTTGGGATATAAAGAATGATTTTATCTAACAAAACGACACTACATGTTATAGCTGGGACCCTTTGGATGACAAATCAGAGGAAGATGTTCAAAAAGAAAGTGAATATTTAATCGTTATTTGTGAATGTATGAAACCTGTGCCGGTGGAAAAATATTTTGTTGAGGGGCGCCGTCCTCAAACAATCGCATGGCATGTTTTCGCTGTAATAGCTACTGTAACTCGGACAGTGCAGTTAGATTAACAATAATTTAAGCTTTCAGCCGATATAAGACACTTATATATACATAAATATTTAAAATCCATAATACATATGATTATTTATTTGAATTGCGCGCCCTCCAGTTTCACCGGAAGTTGTCCCGCTAGCGGGACCCCTAGCCCTAATTAAACAAACAAAATACATCCTTCTGGTGCCTGACATTTCATCCATGGTAAACAACCTTCCTCTGGGTTGCTGAGTTTAATACCTTCTTTATCAAAACAGTCAATCTGGAAAATAATAAAACCCATAAAATAAACATCACACACAATCTTCATTACAGCAAATGGGACAGTCATCCCGCTGACAATGAGCGCAGTTGTAGGGGTCAGCGTGATGGAAATGTCCATCTCATTTAGAACCTACACCAGTGACAGAGACCCCTCTTTGGGCACTTTGTACACACAGTGTGGAACATGAGCTCTACATCTGGGTCCTTATGCTCAGGATTGGGGTCCTCATCATCAGAGATGTAGTCAGGAATAGTTCAGGGAAATCATTCCGTTTCCAAATCATAATTAAAACCCAATTAATTATCCAACCCAAATTTAGAATGACATTGCTCAGTGATTCACATTGGTTCTATCACTCAAAGTTAAACCCCTCAACTTAGCACACGTCGGTACTAGCAGAATGTACAGTCACATTAACATACAGTATAATTATCCATAATTCTAGCATTAACTTTCTTATCACGGTGATAATTACAGGTCAGTATCTCAAAGCATTCTTAGTCTAAATTACTATACATTTCACAGTGTGTAGACCTCTACAATCAACTTGATACCCCAATACAGGCACAGTTGATCAACCCCCCGCAACCTCTCCGGCATTCAATTTTCTGGCGTCTCTTCATTTTCTTCTTCAGATAGCTTTAAAGTTCGTCTTCCCAATGGCACACATGTTCAAAGTGGATGGCCCTTGATAATGTCTCTCACCTGAGCCGCCACTGTCCTTTACAGTCCATTGTGTCTTGTCCATTTGCCATCCAGTACACCAGCAACATGAGAGAAGTTTGGAACAGACTCACTCCACGTGGACGCCTGTCGCACTCCTGAGAGAGAAGGCATGAGAGAACAGACAGTTGATAGCATCGACTGGATACTGTGTATAGGTTGCTGGCTCGGACTCAGGTCTCATGGTATAGGTGGTGAAGGACCATACTGAATTTCATTTTCGCCATTACTTCAGCTGGTTAGGGGGGATTTAGGTTCACACTGTTCACAGTCAAATTTTCCCTTTCATGCATCTAGATACCATCTGTGGTCACCTTCGGCATAACCTCGAGAGAGGACAGATCAGAACAACAGTTTAGTTTTCTGATCCAAGAAATCCATACAAATGATTCACTGTATGACAAATTATTACTTTAACAATATTCTTAATACAAATTTCTAAGACACATGTCAAAGAGAATAACAACACATAGTTGAAATCATATTTATTTTTTAAATGGCTTATACTCCCCCATCATTTCAACAACCTCACTGCAGCGTTACAGGGCCAGCAGACCCAATCTAGTGAGATTTATATTAAAGCAATACAGAAACAGAACAAACAAAACAAACAGCCATAAACTTCTGCATATATCCTTTAATACACTTCTTCCTTTTACAGGCAGGCATGTGAACAAAACAATCTGCATATTTAACCAACAAGCCTCAGGGGACTGGTAATCCCCCCTGTTGACACATGACTCACATTGTGATTAATGTGTAAAAAAAACACTGCTGGTTAAATAAAAATAATAAAAATAACAAATCGAATTAGAATTACTACCGTTAATAACTCCATAAATAAATAATTGTATCCCATAAGGTAATAGTAAAATAGACTAGAGACAGGGGACTGTTGATAAAATAAACTCAGCAACAAAAAAAACTTACATTTTTCAGGACCCTGTCTTTCAAAGATAATTTGTAAAAATTCAAATAACTTCACAGATCTTCATTGTAAAGGGTTTAAACACGGTTTCCCATGCTTGTTCAATGAACCATAAACAATTAATGAACATGCACCTGTGGAACGGTCGTTAAGACACTAACAGCTTACAGACGGTAGGCAATTAAGGTCAGAGTTATGAATACTTAGGACACTAAAAAGGCCTTTCTACTGACTCTGAAAAACACCAAAAGAAAGATGCCCAGGGTTCCTGCTCATCTGCTTGAACATGCCTTAGGCATGCTGCAAGGAGCCATGAGGACTGCAGATATGGTCAGGGCAATAAATTGTAATGTCTGTACTGTGAGACGCCCAAGACAACGCTACAGGGAGACAGGACGGACAGTGGCAGACCACGTGTAACAACACCTGCACAAGATTGGTACATCCGAACATCACACAAGACAGGTACAGGATGGCAACACCAACTTCCCAAGTTACACCAGGAACGCACAATCCCTCCATCAGTGCTCAGACTGTCCGCAATAGGCTGAGAGAGGCTGGACTGAGGGCTTGTAGGCCTGTTGTAAGGCAGGTCCTCACCAGACATCACCGGCAACAATGTCACCACAAACCCACCGTCGCTGGACCAGACAGGACTGGCAAAAAGTGCTCTTTTCTGACGTGTCTCACCAGGGGTGATGGTCGGATTCACGTTTATCATCGAAGGAATGAGCGTTACACCGAGGCCTGTACTCTGGAGCCGGATCGATTTGGAGGTGGAGGGTCCGTCATGGTCTAGGGGCGGTGTGTCACAGCATCATTGGACTGAGCTTGTTGTCATTGCAGGCAATCTCAACACTGTTCATTACAGGGAAGATATCCTCCTCCCTCATGTGGTACCCTTCCTGCAGGCTCATCCTGACATGACCCTCCAGCATGACAATGCCACCAGCCATACTGCTCGTTCTGTGCGTGATTTCCTGCAAGACATGAATATCAGTGTTCTGCCATGGCCAGCGAAGAGCCCGGATCTCAATCCAATTGAGCACGTCTGGGACCTGTTGGATCGGAGGGTGAGGGCTAGGGTGAGGGCTAGGACCTTTCCCCCCAGAAATGTCCGGAACTTGCAGGTGCCTTGGTGGAAGAGTGGGGTAACATCTCACAGCAAGAACTGGCAAATCTGGTGCAGTCCATAAGGAGGAGATGCACTGCAGTACTTAATGCAGCTGGTGGCCACACCAGATACTGACTGTTACTTTTGATTTCGACCCCCCCTTTGTTCAGGGACACTTCTGTTAGTCACATGTCTGTGAAAGTTGTTCAGTTTATGTCTCAATTGTTGAATCTTGTTATGTGCATACAAATATTTTAATATGTTAAGTTTGCTGAAAATAAATGCAGTTGACAGTGAGAGGACATTTCTTTTTTTGCTGAGTTTATAAACTTCTTACTAATCATTAGTGTATACATATTACATTCCACATCTCACCCAATGTGTCTAGGCTCTCTAGTGAGGGTGATCAGGTCCCACCAGAAAGACAGAACCAAGGTCAGAGGTAATTCAACCCCATTAAGTGAGTGTTTCTCTCCCCTTTCTTTCCCTCCGACTCATTATTTGAAAAAAATTCTAAAATGTAATGCATTTTGTATACCAGGTTTACATTGTTTTTTTCTCTCAGTACATCTCTTATCAAAAAGAAATCACGCGTTCAATTAAAACTCTGAAAAGAAAAACTTCCAGAAATTGAATTTGTGTTCCCCTTAAGGTACATCCTCTCTAACCCATGAAAAACCAACTAACACCAAATGAAAAGACCCAACACAATACATCAAACATCGTATTAACACAATAAATATTCATAACAGGTGGGTTGTGTGTGTGTGTGTGTGTGCTGGTGTGTATGTGGTAAAACATAGGACAAAAACAAACAAATGGCCTTTACGGACGGAGATGGGTACCTTTATACTTAATAGAACTACAGAATTGCACTAACTGCTCTCCCAAGGCAACAGCCTCGGGAACATGTTTGTTAAATCTTAATCAGCCCAAACAGTTCAAAACTTGAATTCTTACTTTCCATTTTACTTTCCAATTAACTTCCCATTTCCTTTCTTTCCCACTTTCTTTGTTACTTTCACATACTACATACAGTTGAAGTCGGAAGTTTACATACTCTTAGGTTGGAGTCATTAAAACTCGTTTTTCAACCACTCCACAAATTTCTTGTTAACAAACTATAGTTTTGGCAAGTCGGTTAGGACATCTACTTAGTGCATGACACAAGTAATTTTTCCAACAATTGTTGACAGACAAATTATTTCACTTATAATTCACAGTATCACAATTCCAGTGATTCCAATTCCATCGCCATAAAAAAAGCCAGACTACGGTTTGCAACTGCACATGGGGACAAAGATCGTACTTTTGGAGAAATGTCCTCTGGTCTGATGAACCAAAAATAGAACTGTTTGGCCATAATGACCATCGTTATGTTTGGAAGAAAAAGGGGGAGGCTTGCAAGCCAAAGAACACCATCCCAACCATGTAGCACAGGGGTGGCAGCATCATGTTGTGTGGGTGCTTTGCTGCAGGAGGGACTGGTGCACTTCACAAAATAGATGGCATCATGAGGAAAGAAAATGATGTCGATATATTGAAGCAATATCATAAGTTAAAGCTTGGTCGCAAATGGGTCTTCCAAATGGACAATGACCCCAAGCATACTTCCAAAGTTGTGGCAAAATGGCTTAAGGACAACAAAGTCAAGGTATTGGAGTGGCCATCACAAAGCTCTGACCTCAAGCCAATAGAAAATTTGTGGGCATAACTGAAAAAGTGTGTGCGAGCAAGGAGGCCTACAAACCTGCCTCAGTTACACCAGCTCTGTCAGGAGGAATGGGCCAAAATTCACCCAACTTATTGTGGGAAGCTTGTGGAAGGCTACCTGAAACGTTTGACCCAAGTTAAACAATTTAAAGGCATTGCTACCAAATACTAATTGAGTGTATGTAAACTTCTGACCCACTGGGAATGTGATAAAATAAATAAAAGCTGAAATAAATCATTCTCTCTACTATTATTCTGACATTTCACATTCTTAAAATAAAGTGGTGATCCTAACTGACCTAAAACAGGGAATTTTTACTAGGATTAAATGTACGGAATTGTGAAAAACTGAGTTTAAATGTATTTGGCTAAGGTGTATCTAAACTTCCGACTTCAACTGTATCTGTTTACTTTAACTCAGAAGCTCAGAAGTGTTTCCCATTTCGCTGACGACCCTCCCAACTCCGCCCACTGGCATCCTAATAAGGAGACAAGAGCAAAGAGAGAATATGGCAGACAGAGTGGGAGGGTCGTCACACTACAGAGGTGAGATTGGTTTATGTTCGGAATGCAGTATACACCTGCCAACGCGTCCTTCTTGGATCTTAGGCAGGTTTCATCTGCTCACTCTTGGAGTGTAGTCTGCCCTGAGTACCCAATGAGGGTTACTCCTGTGCACAGTTTACCCAGGTCCTTAGGAGCGGTCAGCAGATGAAGGTCAGCATCCCATCCTCCTCCACGACATTCCGGGCGAAAAGTGAGAGAGACTTTGTAATTTCTTCAAACAATCAATCTTCATTATCGATTAAGAATTGCAATAATGAAGTTGGTCAACGAACCACCCGTAGGTGATTCACTGAGAGCCCAACCTTACAGAGGAATCATGGGTCTTATATAGGTGAGACTAAAAATGCTTAGTCATGGCTGGTTCCACCCCTCCCCGGCAGATCAGGGCATCATAAGCTACCTTGTTTTCTTCTTGTGGCTATGTGTATCGGGTCATAGTGCACAAACAAGTGATAACGTTCCTTTCTGCTGATAGAATTGCTAACAGTGCTTGACCATACGTCTAAACCAGCTGCAGGGAGCTAGAGTGGAAACATCCCTTTACAGAAACACAGCATTAGTAGAATAGAAATGTGTTGCTATTGTTAAGCATATACTTGTTAACTATTAATATTAAACAAATCAGGTAAACACTTAATTTTTCTCTCACATTACTGTTAACGCTCAGAGGCCTGCTTTGGAGTGTTTGGCTTAATGGCGATAGAGATATGAAGCCAAATTAAAGCACTGTGTCAGGCTGAAAATGACTCCTGAATAGACTAGAGGCTACAGGTCAACATTCTTATGTTATGATATCTTACCGCAGTTTATGTCAACTCAACACCTCTATAGCAGGTTGGCTGAGCTCTCTCTGAACTGTGTTAGCGGGTCAGTGTGTGTGTGTGTACTGTATTTACGTGTGCGTGCGCGTGTGTTTGAACTGTGTAAGCAGGTCAGCTGGCTTAATCACCCGGGATCTGATGAATAATGGTATATTTAATTTGGTTAGATGGAAATCTGCAAGACAAGCACTGCATACCATGTATTTCCATTGGCTGATTAGCCTATCTTGGCATAACAATATGTCTATGGTGTGGTTTCTCATTTGACATAACTGGACAAAGATCTGCTAGTTGTGGATGACTGGAATTGTAGACCTAGCTGGTTTAAAGTGTGGTTTCTAATCTAAGATGGGTGTGTAATATAAGGAAAGATCTCCAACTTGTGAATTGTTGAGAATATTGGCCTGGTAAAATAAAAAAGGGTAGTCTTTTTGGCTACAGACAACAGCTGAGCACCAGAGGGGGATGCCGGGTGGCCGGAATAATGTCCTGCTTTCTTCCAGGACTGTCCCAAAATAAAAGTCACCTATTATTAGGGCTGTGTCGTCAGGAACTAACAGAGAATGACCTCCGAGTATGACCAACCCCCCCACTGATTGTAACTGACCATGCTTAGAACCCTGCCTAGCAACTAAACATCCCTACTGGCCATGCCTCAAACTGGTCATGCCTCAAACTACTATAGCTAAAGACTATGCACTGTGTGATCAACTCAATTATGTTTATTCAAAACAACATGTTTTGAAAATATACAAGGTGTGAAACCATAACTTATGTATTGCATTTAACCTGAAGCAAACGGTGTGTGTGTGCATGCATATGTGTGTGTGTATGTGTGTGGGGGGGGGTGATAATCAGTTCCAGGCTGCTAGGGTTGGGTGATATTATTTCAATAGAGCTATGCAGGCGAGTGCTGGGGCTTTACCAGAGTTTAGGGTGGGGGGGGGGGGGGGTGAAACCCTACCCCAGCCCCGGTTGCCCTGCCCAGGGCTGGGTAGTTAAGGGGGGTGGGGGTGGAGGGGGGACACACACACCACATGCACACACACACCCTGTAATATGCACGCACACACAGGAGGAGGAGAAGGAGGAGGATGAGGAGGAGGGGTGGGTCATTGGGATTATTGCTGGGAGGTTCAGCTGTTTATTATTCCAATTCTATCTCTAACAGCTGAAAATGGGAGAATGAGCACTGTGCCCGGAGCATGCCTGGGATCAATGCAGTGAGGTTAAACCCTGTGGTGCAGCTCAACAGAGCACAGAGAGACGACTTCAGATACTGACGCAGCACCGCACACTGTGTGTGTCTCTGTGTGTGTGTGTGTGTGTGTGTGTGTGTGTGTGTGTGTGTGTGTGTGTGTGTGTGTGTGTGTGTGTGTGTGTGTGTGTGTGTGTGTGTGTGTGTGTGTGTGTGTGCGTGCGTGCGTGCGTGCGTGCGTGCGTGCGTGCGTGCGTGCGTGCGTGCGTGCGTGCGTGCGTGCGTGCGTGCGTGCGTGCGCGTGCTACAGGCTCAGAAGAGACACACATCAGGGGTCACTAACAGAACTTAACAGACACATCAGATTTACTGCTGCCTAAAGTGATAAGGGTGGTTCACAGATTGATGCCCATAGCTTAGCCTTACACTTCTAATAGATGACAAGCATATAAAGAGGTGGTTAGCTTAGTTGGTTACCATAGCTTTATTTGAGGTTTTGTGAGGCGCTTGCTTTCTTTTCTCATTGAAAACATAGGCAGTAAAGTTTATGGCAGTGGCGAAGTTTCAGGCGCATTGTTGGTAGCATTTCATGAAACTTTATAGACACGCTATGGAGAGAAGAAAGGTTTCTATGGTTTCTTGCTTTTCTTTTTTCTTTATCTCGCTGGCAAACCGTGATGTTTAAAATGGCCGAGAGAGAATGATTATCCATGGTTACAACGTAAATGACTATCTATCAGGAAAATATATAATTCCATAATATTCAATTAAATTAGCAGCACAATGATGCACATTGACTTGCTGCACCCACACAATGACTATCTCTATATTATTTGTTAGTTTGAAGATGCCAATGGCGTTCCAGCATTGGGATATTTTTAAGATGTCCATGCACGTTGTTAATGTGTAGAGGGACATATGGGTCATGTGACACAGAAGACAGGGAAATCTGAACGATCCATGTCATGCAGGCATGCAGTTTGGGGCCTGTGTGTGTGTGCGTGTGTGTGTGTGTCATACAGGCATGCAGCTCTGGGGCCAAAGAAACAGGTCCTGCCACACCTACAAAGGTTACCCATGTTAGATTTAGATTTAATGGCCTTCTGTTTCAGGAGACAGGAGAATTCTGTCATGGGTTAGGCAATGGCAAAATGCTCTGGAGGACTTTTCTAAAGCTGAGGCCAGCGGTGTAAAGTACATCCCTGGTTATTCCTACTGCCTCTGATCTGGCGGACTAAGTAAATACAAATGCTTTGTTTGTAAATGATTGCCTAAGTGTTGGAGTGTGCCCCTGGTTACCCCGTAAATTTAAAAAACAAGAAAATTGTGCCGTCTGCTTTGCTTAATATAAGGAATGTGAAATGATTTATACTTTTACTTTTGATACTTAAGTACATTTTAGCAATTACATTTTCTTTTGATGCTTAAGTATATTTAAAACCAAATACCTTTAGATTTTACTCAAGTAATATTTTACTGGGTGACTTTCACTTTTACCTGAGTCATTTTCTTTAAGGTAACTTGACTTTTACTCAAGTGTGACAATTGGGTACTTTTTTCACAACTGTCTGTAGCTGATATCAACAGTTCAGTGTGTGTGTGTGTGTGCATGTGTTTGCAATAATTAAAGACTAATCTAATCCACTAGCTACTGTGAAGACTTACCCTTACACTCCCTCTGAGTGCCTCCACTCAGCCTCAACACTCAATTAATTGAGTTGTATTAAGTCTTTCCTGAGTCCTACTAATAATGAAAATAAAGGAAGATCAAAAATGATAACTGATGCAAAATAGGACCTTGCTTACCGAGGGGATTTGTAACTTGACACCACAAGTCACTGACATTAATTTACAAAAATGCTTCCTAAATTAATATCATTTCCTGGACTAATATCATGCATTTATTCACTGTAGTCAGCTACAAATTGCATGAATGTATTCATGATTTCTGACAGACATCTTTCTATGGATTCTCTCTCATGACCCAAATGACTTTCAGAACTTAGCTAACTCATTTTAGCCAGCTCAGCCTATTGAGAGCTTTCTGCCAGCTATCGCTTACCACGCCGCATGATGTCAGGAATAATATCATGGAATGCATTCACAAGATGTTTGGTAAGTCAGATAGAGATAGACAGACAGGCAGACAGAACAAAGTGTGTACAAGCAAAACGCAACCAGCATTGGTCGGTTTTTACTCCATACATTTGCCTGACACCTAAAAGTACTCATTGCATTTAGAATGCTCAACCAGGACAGAATTAGGGCACCTATCAATATAACAATTTGTCAACCCTACTGCCTCTGATCTGGCGTACTCACGAAACACAAATACTGTGTTTGTAAATGATGTCTGAGTGTTGGAGTGTGCCCCTGTCTGTCCGTAATTAAAAATAATAAGACAATCGTGCCGTCTGGTTTGCTTAATATTAGGAATTTGATGTATAGCAGTTACTTTTACTTTGTACTTTTACTCAAGTATGACGATTGAGTACTTTTTCTACCACTGTACTTAAGTACATTTAAAACCATATACTTTTAGACTTTTATTCAAGTAGTATTTTACTGGGTAACTTTCACTTTTACTTGAGTCATTTTCTGTTAAGGTATCTTTACTTTTACTACAGTATGACATTTTAGTATTTTTTCCATCTCTGCAACTACCACAGAACATTCCCTAAAAGTTTGTATGTTTGTATAAAACATTTGCATGATGTTGCAAGAACCTTCCTTTAACACATTTAATATGTTCTTTAAAGGTTCCCAGGATGTTTCATTCGGTTGTGGGAACATTCTGATGGGAACACAATGTTCCCACAACCTAATGAAACATTCTGTGAACATTTAAAGAACACACTAAATGTGTTCTGGGAACATTCGAGTAACATCAGGATGAATGTTTTTTGCACCCTAAAAGAAACATTGAGGAATCATCCACACAAATGGATAGTTTTGTGTTTTGGGAACATACTGTATCTTTTGTGATGTCTCCACATTGTTCCCACCAGACTCTTCCCACAACCTAATGAAACATTCTGGGAACATTTAAAGAACTGATTAAATGTGTTCTAGGAACGTTCTTGCAACATCAGGCAAATGTTTTATACAAACATTCTATAATCATCACCATGACTGGACCGTTTTTGTGTTATGAGAACATTTGCTGTGACCCCACGAATGTTCTGGGAACCTTCACAGAAACAATTTTGGTTTGCTGTGATGTTGAACAGAAAAATAAATAAATAAATTGCCTTCATACCAATCCTCCCATCTGAATGTGTTGGAGTAGACCTACATACTACAGAATATATTTTTTTGGGGATTTGTATTTTTAAGAATTAAATCAATTTCTGATCAATTTCCCAGAAGTCTTCTCTGGCCTGGAACCATCAGTCATGGTGATGACTGCGTCCCAAATGGAACCCTATTCCCTATACTGTGCACTACTTTTGACCAGAACCCATAGGACTCTGGTCAAAAGTAGTGCACTATGTAGGGAATAGGGTGCCATTTGGAACGTAGTCATCACCATGACTGATGGTTCCAGGCCAGAGAGGACTTCTGGGAAATTGATCAGAAATTGATTTTATTCTTAAAAAAACAATTCATATCTACGCAATCTAACAGATGAATAGATTTCTCTGCTCCACATGGGAAATCAATGTTGGTCAAGAGAAGGAACGCAGGCAACCAGTGAGAAGCAATATCCAGGGATATGGTAGTATCTTACACACAAACAGACGCACACACGCGCGCTAGTGAGAGCATCCTGTGACACTGTGTGAGAGAGAGTGATGAAGAAGGGGATGAGAGTGAGAGGGATGCAGAGAGAAGAAAGGAGCCTGCAGGTGTAATAAAGGAAGAGGCCAGACCACACTGAGCCCATTGGAGCCATGATGGGAGAGGCAACACAGCGTCAGGGTGGAGAGAGAGGAGAGAGAGTAAAAACAAGAGACAGACATCACTATATGTGACAGATAATGGGGTGGGTGTGGGTTGCAGCATCCACAATATTGGATGGACTGGGACAGTGGGGAGATACAGGTAACTATCAAAATAAATGAAACACTTGAGTAAATGATGGATACAAAGTATATTGAAAGCAGGTGCTGGTTCCTCAGTTAATTAAGCAATTAACATCCCATAATGCTTAGGGTCATGTATAAAAATGCCCAGTCGTCCATTATTTTAGCTACCATGGCTAGAAGAGATCTCAGTGACTTTGAAAGAGGGGTCTCAAAGGAGCATAGAGTGTTTAAAGGGTGTGTGTGTGTGTGTGTGTGTCTCAGTCACCAGATCTCAACCCAATTGAACACTTATGGGAGATAGTGATGGGCATTCCGGCTCTTTTCAGTGAGCCGGCTCGTTCGGCTCAGCTCACCAAAAAGAGGCGGCTCTTTTGGCTCCCAAACGGCTCTTTAAAAAAATATGTTCTGTATTTTTTCAAGTCAAACAGTTTGCAATAGTTTGACTATGATTGGTATTAAAACAATTCTAATTAAATGATTAAATGAAATCACACTCTACCTTAACCACAATGTATTTAAAAATGCATTGGTTTGTTATGAAAAATAATGCTATTAAACATTTGCATTTAAAGTACAACTTTAATGTATATAAACAAAGGGCATATAAATCTAACCATTCAAAATGAATACAATCTGAACAGCATAATAGAATATTGCACCATATCAAAGAAAAATAAATAACAATTTGCAAAACTGCAGCATCCCACAAATTGAAATAAATGTACAAAAGAAGCATGCTATTACACATGTGCATTTAAAGTATACTTTTTTAATGTATATAAACAAAGTGCATACAAATGTAACAATTATCAACCACTATCACTAGCAGGCCCGCTAGTTTCTCGAAGCTCCGCTACAGCTAGCTTCACAGTTGGGTGCACAGTTCGTATATGCCGGTGTAGCTTGTGCGTAGAACCGGCTTTATATGAGATTTTGTTTTGGCAAATTCTACACTGTGCTCTGACATTGTCTACATTATTAAAATGCATCCAAATGCTACTGTGCTTCCGACTCATTTTCCAGCTGTTGTTTTCACAGCTGTCCTTCCTCTCTCTCCTCGGCTGCTAAGTGTGTGACTGTGAGTGAGTTGGCTCGGCCCTCCCTCACGCATCTTTGGTTCATTGGTTGACACTGCGTGTCTGATTAACAGGAGCAACAGGTGAGGCTGTTAGTCTGAGCAGACAATCAGAACGAATGTGTGTGTGCTTGAGCATTTAGGCCTATATTATTTTATTAATTTTTCATTCTTTGAATTAGTTAATTCTATTAATTTAAATCTTTTGATTATTCATATCTTTAAAACATGTTTGTATAAATAGATTCGGCTCTTCTGATATGCGAGCTGGCTCCCAACGTTCACCTACAAGAGCCGGCTCTTAGAGCCGACTCGTTCGCGAACGACCCATCACTAATGGGAGATTCTGGAGTGGCGCTTGAGACAGCGGTTTCCACCACCATCAACAAAACATCAAATTATATAATTTTTCATTGAAGAATGGTGTCGCATCCCTCTGATAGAGTTCCAGACACTTGTAAAATCTATGCTAAGGTGCATTGAGGCTGTTCTGGCCCAACGACCTACTAAGACACTTTATGTTTGTGTTTCCTTTATTTTGGTAGTTACCTGTAGCTATTAGCTAACTCCAGCCACTTTAGCCATGCAAATCATTAAGTATTCCATAGCAGTACATATCTCATTGTGCTCTAATCCCTTGTTAGAGCGCTACTCGTCCAGTCTGAAATGGGAATGGGAGTTCTTACATTTCCCTACAGATTGTCACAGCAGCCAACTGCTCTTATTTAGTCCCTCCACTACATCCATCAACAGAAGTGGGAGCTATGGCTGATGATTGTGTCATGGAGGTGGTTTGGTGAGGCTTTAGCTCAGCAGTCTAACACAGTCAGTTGTAGAACCTAGGGCATTTGCGGTGACCATATTACCGCTAGGCAGTAAAATTCCACGTGACCGTTTAGTCATGGTAATTAGGCTTCTCCAAGCTCTGATGCTGCTGATGGTCATTATTAGCCTACCAAACTTGCTAACTGCCTGGTACTCAGCACTTTATTACTTTATTGTCCCTCTAATCAATATGACATCAACGCAAATGGGTTTGAAAATCTAATCAAACACTTCATGAGAGCCCATGAGCTCATGTTGCGCAGCATTTCTATAGTCTATGCAATTGCGTGAGAAAACAGAGTGATGGCCTCTACTAAAAAGAGGATGATCCCATCAGCTTCTATAGGCTAGGCCTACTATATTTATTTCTCAACTTTCCTAATATTAAGCACATTGTTTATCTTTACAACAGGAGTATAGCATACCTGGCTGGCATGAAAATGAACCACGGGAAAAGCGTCCTCCATTCGCTATTTAAGTAAATAGATGACATGTATTTTTTCCCGCTGCCCCTGTTTCATGACAGGTGCCTGATAATGGTCCATTCTAAATCAAAACAAAATTTCACACATATATTATTTAGAATATGTAAAGACAAGATTAGATCAAGAATAGTCTGATGGGTGACAATATTAGCCTATCACTTGTGAATTATATATTATCACTTGTGAATGATGCCCATTATAAGAAACAGCTTTTTTTTGAGACTTTTTCTAATCATACTTGCACACCTCATGTAGCCTAGCCCATATTGCAGTTTCCCGATGTCTCTGTCTTCACTTGTAGCCTGTGAGAAAGACCCAATCACATGATGGAGAGCCATGTGAGTGAGAGGTGCTTAAGAGCACCCAGAAACCCCGGGCCAAGGGCACAACGGCCACTGGCCACAAAAGACATGGATTTTTTTAGGGTGCATTACGGCCACAAAGGGGATGCCGGCGTGAAATTTGAGACATTATCAACTGCTTGTCAAATTGTGAATGAGAGACTAATGAAGTGTGTACAGCCTGCGCAAAAAAACAAAGCAGAGCTCATGCCTTTCAAGCCAATTTTTCAAATCATCGTTAGAGTCGCATCATGCAGCCTTACAATGTATTAAACATCAAAACATATAGCCCAACATTTGTAGAACAACTAAAGTTACATTAATAACTTTAAATTAATCAAATTGGCGTACCTGTCTTTGTTAAACACTCAACACAGAATAGCCGCATGTGCGCACTCCCTCAAATCGTTTGGAGAAAATATCCTTTCCATTTTATTCAGCTTTGTTCAATTATATTTTTCATACTGTAAAATAATATAAAATAATGCCATGGAATTCTAAAGAAATCTTGTATGCTAAATGTAGCCCACAGCCATTTGGCATAGCCAGAACAGGACCTAACATAAGGACAACTCAGAGTATGCTACTCTGATCTTCTGAAATACACTACATTTTCTTCATATCATGCTTCTTTAGACCTGTCTTAAATAAATAAATAAATTATTGTGAAGGTGTAGGCTATATTACATGGATTTATTAGACTTTTTAAAAGGTAGATGTTCCAACGGTCTGCATCAGTGGCTTGTAAGATATGTGTGGAAGCCAGGATATGCTAAATGTGTTTATATTAATTAACGGTCAATTACCGTGAGACCGGCGGTTATTTGCTTGACAATCCCCGGCTGACAAAAGTTTGTGACTACCACAGCCCTAGTAGAACCCCTAGATAGGTCTAGAACCCCTAGACAGCTCTAGAACCCCTGGACAGTTGTAGAACATTTGTACAGTTCTAGAACCCCTGACAGATCTAGAATCCCTGGACAACTATAGAACCCTTGGATAGCTCTAGAACCCCTGGCTGGACAAAGCAGAAACCCCCAGTGAAAGCTGCCTCTTGTTCAACTAATCCCATCTATGTCTCTGTCTCCAATGACAAAGTAAGCACAAACAATGGCCTCTTTCAAGAGCTGCATGGTCTGCTCACCAATAAAGTCATATATCGGTATGTGACTTTTTTCTAACATTGAGTCCAACGGTAGAAATCTGTTGGCACATAACGGAATCAGAGATGTTCGTCCCATATTAATAAATACAATAAACTGTAGCTATGCATAGACAACGGTACAAAACACAGACGGAGACAGAGTCGAAGGATTTCTCTTCTTTCTTGTTCAGTTTTATTTGTTTCTTTCCCTCTACCTCCTCTTTGAGCACTTAGCTGACCAACAGAAAGGAGGAGATGAACGCTTCAGCTCCATCTCCTCCTCCTTCAATACACATCTCACATTCAACTTGTAATAGCCTTCTACCCTGGAAGGCATGATTCCAATTCAAGGGTCCATGTTATATGAATGAGATTTGAAGAAATGCCAATATTTATGCACATACATTTCCCTTCTGTCCGTCTCTCACACCATGGTGCCTATTTCAGTTCAGGGGGAAGAGCAGCTGCCTCTGATAAATCAAATTACACTGATAATATAGGAAAAAGGAAAAACACACACAATACAAGTGCACACGCAAACACGCGCACGCAAGCACAGACACACACCACACACAAGAACGCACACAGGCATGCACACATTGCGCACACATAAAATAATGCAATACCAGAAATTCTGTTTTACACTAATGAAATGACATTTGTGTGTCATAGAAAATACAGCCTATATCTTATTATGCTGTGATATATATTGAAATGATCTATTCTAGATGTTGTGGGGAATAGCTTCAGTAGAGCAGCACTGCTCTCTCTCTTACACACACACACACACACACACACACACACACACACACACACACACACACACACACACACACACACACACACACACACACACACACACACACACACACACACACACACACACACACACACACACACACACACACACACACACACACACACACACACACGTGCACGCACACACTCTCTCTTTCTCAGTTAAAAAACAAAGGTCATAGCCTATATAAAAGGCTGAACTAGGCCTGTGTACATTCAGGATCCCCAGGAGGTCCCGGAGAGAGAGGTGGAGAGGCGTCTCTGAAGGACACTTTCCCTCTTTCTCCTCGACCTTAATTCAATCTATCTGACAGTCTCTCAGTGGCCCAATGGCCAAGTCTCTGCTGCTCTGCTCGGCTCCCTCAGCCTAGTCCAACCTCATTCCCAGTAATCTCCACTTAATTGAGTTCCCAATCAGCCATCCATCAATAATTAATCTGTTCCACCAGGGCAGTGAAACAGACTAGGAGACATACTACATACATATACTGTATAATGGGCTGGGATCAGAGACAGAGAGCCACATATACTGGTCTGAGCCAGAGCAGAGAGACATAATGCAGACATATACTGGTCTGAGCTGGGAAACATAGGAGCTTGGAGCCTGCAGTCTGATGGAAGACTTCCTTTATTACTTCCTGTATCTCAAACTAAAGCACTCTCAGGGTGTGTCCCATAGCACCCTATAGTGCATTACCACTCATAGGACTCTGGTCAACAGTAGTGCACCTGTATATAAGGAATAGGGTGCGTTTTGGGACGCAGCCACACTGCTTCCTCTGAGCAGGCCTATCCCTCCCCTGGCCCTGCTGTAGTTGTAACATGGATAGTACATGTGATTCGGTATGATGGTTGGGGGATGCAGTGCACACAGTTTGCTAGTGTTGTATACTATTGTTGTATAGTAGTAATGACAATCAATAGAAGCACGGAAAATGAAACAAGGTTTGGGGAATAAAAGTTAAATAAGCAATTTCCACACTTTCTATCGTATTGTAAACTGTCAAAAGCACACACACACACACACACACACACACACACACACACACACACACACACACACACACACACACACACACACACACACACACACACACACACACACACACACACACACACACACACACACACACACACACACACACACACACACACCATGGCTGACCCAAGCAGACATTCCCCAAACTTGCACACACACCTCCCAATGCCCACCCACACAAGCCCATTCTCTTTTCAATTGCTGCTGCATGCCAAGCCATCAATTAGCACTAAGACCATGTTTCTCCAAGGTTAAACTGTACAGCTGTCTCAATGATTTTCAATTATACAGCCGGGATAATACAGCTCTCACACACACACACACACACACACACACACACACACACACACACACACACACACACACACACACACACACACACACACACACACACACACACACACACACACACACACACACACACACACACACACACACACACACACACACACACACACCCTGGCTGGATGGCTTTACAGGGTCAACTATAATACCTAACACCTCCATGGATAATTGTATTTTACCACCTTCCTTCCTCCCTCTTCCTTCTATAGCTCCGCTCTGCCTTTACAAAGTGATTTTATCTCTATTTTCAATTTACGATCTCAGTCAGTTGCACCTGGGGTGTAATATCCCTCCCTTCCGTTCCAGTCTGCTCTGTGTCATCCTTTGCCATATTTGCTGAATGAATACAGTGTATTTTCAGACAATTGCAGAAGAGGCTAAAATGTTGAGACTGTGAGAGCAAAGTATATTTGTCTAATGTAATTTCTAAACATTATAAGTGGTCTTTACTTGCATGCAAGCTCTGTTTGCTCTGTTTGCACTGTTTTATCATTTTAAATCTAGATATTTGTGGTTTAATTCATTGTTTTTAATGTCTTAGGTGATAGATATATTATGTGGTTTAGCCCAATAGGGAGCCCCCGCCCCAAAGAAAGGAATTTCAACAGCTAAAGGCATGTATTTGGTGCACTTTGAGATATTTTTCAGGTAACTTGAACCTTCCCACTGCAGACACTACCAGTACCCCAATTTGTCACACTCTGATCTGTTTCACCTGTCTTTGTGATTGTCTCCACCCCCCTCCAGGTGTTGCCCATCTTCCCCATTATCTCCTGTGTATTTATATCTGTGTTCTCTTTTTGTCTGTTGCCAGTTCGTCTTGTTTGTCAAGTCAACCAGCATTTTTGTTCTCAGCTCCTGCTTTTCCCAGTCTCTCTTTTTCTTGCCGTCCTGGTTTTGACCCTTGCCTGTCCTGACTCTGAGCCTGCTTGCCGTCCGCTGTCCGCTCCGCACGCCTGGAGTGGGCCCATTCCTCCAGGCTTGCCTGTCACCTGGGCTCTCGTCGGACCCTGGCCTTCGTGCGACAACGCTTTTGGTGTGCTTCTATGGTTCTGGATGGTGCAACGTTCGTCGCCGCCTGCACGGTCTGCACACAGAACAAGACTTCTCGGCAAGCTCCGGCTGGTCTTCTCCAACCACTGCCTGTCCCTCACCGTCCCTAGTCCCATATATCCCTGGATTTCATCACGGGTCTCCCCCTGTCTAAGGGCAACACTGCCATCATGACCGTGGTCGAACCGGTTTTCCAAAGCCGCCCACCTCATTCCTCTCCCCAAACTACCCTCGGCCAAGGAGACGGCCCAGCTTATGTTGCAGCACGTCTTCCGGATCCACGGACTCCCAGTGGTCTCCGACTGGGGTCCACAGTTCTCGTCCTGGTTCGGGAAGGTGTTCTGCACGCTCATTGGGTTGTCGGCCAGCCTGTTCTCCGGATTCCACCCCCGGTCCAATGGCCAGTCGGAGCGAGCCAACCTAGGTCTTAGAGACGAATCTTCACTGCCTAGTCTCTGCCAACCCTACCACCTGGAGTCAGCAACTGGTATGGGTTGAGTACGCCCGCAACACCCTTCCTTGCTCCGCCACGGGTCTCTTGCTCTTCGAGTGTTTCTTGGGATATCAGCGTCCGCTTTTCCCCGAGCAAGAGGAGGAAGTCATCTCTGCCCAGATGTTCATCCGTCACTGTCGCCGTACCTGGAAGAGAGCCCGGGCCGCTCTGTTGAAGAGCGGCATGGGCAGAGGGTATGCTCTCCACCCGGGACCTGCCCCACTGGGTGGAGTACCGTAAACCTTCCCCCCATTTCATCGACCCGTTCCCCATCTAGCCCCACTGCTGTTCATCTTTTGTTACCCCCGTACCCTCCATATTCCCCTTACTTTACATGTGTCTAGGATTAAGCCTGTGTCTCACAGCCCTTTGTCCTCTGTTTCCAGGTCCATTAATTGTCACATGCTTCATAGACAACAGCTATAGACGATCAGTGAAATGCCCTTCCCAACAATTCAGAATACAATAAAAAAAATTACTAAAATTATAGAACAAATAAATAGTAACATGAGGAATAGATACACAGTGAACAATGATAGCTTGGCTATATCAAATGTTATTGGTCACATACACATATTTAGCAGATGTTATTGCAGATGTTATTAGGACAAGCAATGTCGGAGTCACATTGACAAAATACAGAGGAATAGAATGCAGGATATACACATGAGATGAGTAAAGCAGTATGTAAACATTATTAAAGTAGCCTCTAAGGTGCAGGGTTGAGAAGCCGGGTGGTAGCCGGTAAGGGGCGGCTATTTAACAGTCTGATGGCCTTGAGATAGAAGCTGCATTTCAGTCTCTCGGTCCCAGCTTTGATGCACCTGTACTGCTCTCGCCTTCTGGATGATAGCAGGCCGTGGCTCGGGTGGTTGATGTCCTTGATCTTTTTGGCCTTCCTGTGACATCGGGTGCTGTAGGTGTCCTTGAGGGCAGGCAGTGTGCACCCGGTGATGCGTTGGGCAGACTGTACAACCTTCTGGAGAGCACTGTGGTTGCGGGCGGTGCAGTTGCCGTACAAGGCTGTGATACAGCCCGACAGGATGTCTCAATTGTGCATCTGTAAACGTTTGTGAGGTTCTTAGAGGCAAAGCCGAATTTCTTCAGCCTCCTGAGGTTGATGAGGCGCTAGTGCGCTTTCTTCACCACACGGTCTGTGTGGCTGGATCATTTCAGATTGTTAGTAATGAGTATACCGAGGAACTTGAAGCTTTCCACCTTCCCAACTGCGGTCCCGACGATGCGGATAGGGGTTTGCTCCCTCTGCTGTTTCCTGAAGTCCACGATCAGCTCCTTTTGTTGACTTCGAGGGAGAGGTTATTTTCCTGGCACCACTCCGCCAGGGCCCTCACCTCCTCCCTGTAGGCTGTATCGTCATCGTTGGTAATCAGGCCTACTAGATGACACAACTACTGTTGTGTCATCTACAAACTTGATGATTGAGTTGGAGGCGTGCGTGGCTAAGCAGTCATGGGTGGACAGGGAGTACAGGAAGGGGCTGAGCACGCATCCTTGTGGGGCCCCTGTGTTGAGGATCAGCGAAGTGGAGGTGTTGTTTCCTACCTTCACCCCCTGGCGGTGGCCCGTCAGTAAGTCCAGGACCCAGTTACACAGGGCGGGGTTAAGACCCAGGGCCCCAAGCATAATGATGAGCTTGGAGGGTACTACGGTATTGAAGGCTGAGCTATTGTGTAAGTGTCTGTGTGGCGAATGTGTGCCTGTGTGTACGTGTTGTGTGTGCAAATGTGTTGGAATGTTAGTGTAAGTATGTGTGAGTGTATGGGTAGAGTCCAGTATGTGTGCATAGTCAAAAAGAGATTGTCCGGGTAGCTGTTTGGTTAACTATTTAGCAGTCTTATGGCTTGAGGGTAAAAGCTGTTCTGATTCCAGACTTGGTGCCTGGGTACTGGTTGCCATGCGGTAGCAGAGAGAACAGTCTATGACTTGGGTGGCTGGAGTCTCCGACAATTTTTAGGGTCTTCCTCTGTAGGGAGTTACTGGGCCGTATGCACTACGCTCTGTAGCGCCTTGCGGTCGGATGCCGAGCAGTTGCCATACCAAGAGGTGATGCAGCCATGCAAGATGCTCTTAATGGTGCAGCTGTAGAACTTAAGGATCTGAGGGCCCATGCCAAATCTTTTTAGCCTCCTGTGACATCTGTTGCTGTCTCTCTTGTCTACCTTACTCTCTTGTCTGCTGCTGTCTGTGTCTTGTCTGCTGCTGTCTCAGGTACTTGTTTGTTACCGTCTCCTATCCTCTACTGATATGGACTGTTCTGTTCTTCTGGTGTTCCTATCCATCATATCTTATTCTTGTGTTGCTGTCTCTGTCTCTGTCGTCTGATGTGTCTCTAGTTTTGCAATCCAAAATGGTCAAGGGGATACTGGGGTAGCTTAACTTGTTTAGGGCCTGTGTCTAGCTCACCTACAGCATCCTCTTTCCTATCAGTTTCCCTTGGCTGCTGCTGTTCTAAGTGCTCTACTGACCGGCTGTTCTCATCTGTCCTCCTGCAAGGTGGCAATATGCAACATGTCATTAGTTTTAAAGTTACTTTATAATGACAAGACCAGGGCAACTCAACTGTAAATAATAATTCAAGTGTCCGCATAACAGAGCAACACAACTCCAAACATTAAGTAAGACCCAGATGTAGACAACGTCGAATTAACAATGGTTTAATAATCCAACAGGGGCAGCCAATAGACAGGTCAAGGCAGGCAGGGGTCAGTAAACCAGAGCTGGAGCAACGGTACCAGACGGCAGGCAGGCTCAGGGTCAGGGTAGCCAGAGATCAATAATCCAGAGGTGGGGCAAAGGTACAGGTCGGCAGGCAGGCTCAGGGGCAGGCAGAGTGGCCAGGCAGGCAGGCTCAGGGGCAGGCAGAGTGGCCAGGCAGGCAGGCTCAGGGGCAGGGGCAGGCAGAGTGGCCAGGCAGGCAGGCTCAGGGGCAGGCAGAGTGGCCAGGCAGGCAGGCTCAGGGTCAGGGGCAGGCAGAGTGGCCAGGCAGGCAGGCTCAGGGTCAGGGGCAGGCAGAGAGGTCAGGCAGGCAAGCTCAGGGTCAGGGGCAGGCAGAGAGGTCAGGCAGACGGGTTCAGAGTCAGGACAGGCAAGGTTCAAAACCAGGAAGGCGAGAAAAAGAGAGACGGGGGAAAAGCAGGAGCTGAGACAAAACACTGGTTGACTTGACAAACAAGACGAACTGGCAACAGACAAACAGAGAACACGGGTATAAATACACAGGGGATAATTGGGAAGATGGGCGACACCTGGAGGGGGGGTGGAGACAATCACAAATACAGGTGAAACAGATCAGGGTGTGACAGACATGACATATAAGAAGCTACATACAGTAGGATTAATAAATATACATAGTCATGAGCCCAACAAATTACCTGTAGAATGGAATAAGTATAATTAATTTCAGTTTCGTCAGTTCTAACAGCTAATGTGAGATTACATAACTTTGAAGACACAATTTAAGGGCCTATGTATTTTCAATGTTATCCTCTATCCTTCTGGCTGTCCTCCCCCTTCACTTCTAGGTTCAAGTTTGTTTATTTGTCATATACTGTAAGGACAGACGCTGGGAGATGAGAAGTAAGTACAGGGAGTGAATATTTAATAAATAACGGACATGAAACAAAACAAGGACGGCGTATGGACAAGCGGAATAAAACAACATTAGTGCTGACACGGGGATCAAACTGAGGAACAGACAGATATAGACGGGGAAATCAATAAAGGGAAGGAGTCCAGGTGAGTCCAATGAAGTGCTGATGCGTGTAATGAAGGTGACAGGTGTGCGTAATGATGGGCAGCCTGGCACTCGAGAGGGGGAGCAGGAGCAGGCGTGACAACATACACATGATATACAGTGCATTCGGAAAGTATTCAGACCCCTTCCCTTTTTCCACATTTTGTTATGTTACAGCCTTATTCTAAAATGTATTGAATACATTTTTCCCTCATCAATCTAAACCTAATACCCCATAATGACGAAGCGAAAAAAATGGTTTTTAGAAAATGTTGCAAATGTATTACAAATAAAAAACTAAAATACCTTTTTTACATTAGTATTCAGAACCTTTACTCAGTACTTTGTTGAAAATGTGGAAAAAGTCAAGGGGTCTGAATACTTTCCGACTGCACTGTACATGGAGTACACAGTGCAATGAAATTATTACTTGCAGGTTAAACTCTTGACAACCCAACAACAATAGAAAAAGTAAGTAGCTAAGTAAATAAACAGAGTAATACAAATACAAACTCAAGGAAATAATTTCATAATAATTTGTAGTTTTTTACAAATAGTTACATAGCATATATGGAAATAATACACGTTTACCTGTAGAATGGAATAGGTTATAAGACCTCTGATTCATTTCATTTAGTCAGTTCTACCACCTAAACATTGCCCATTTTAAACAGGGTTTAATATCTAATTGTAGTAAAGTTCAGCTTCAGTCCACAGGGGGGCACTGTGTCACTGTCAGAAGATATGTGTTTCAGTCAAAAAACGTTCTCTCATGTCTTCGGTCTCAGCTAGCTAGCGAGCCAGTAGCTACCGAAGCTACTCAGCAAAGCTAGCTACAGAAGCAAAACCCATCAAATACACTTGCTGGAAATAAACACTTTTCCTAATATCTTCCATGACTTAGGCAAGCTAAGGATGTTGATATATTCACTAAATATACTGTTAAATAACTGGCTGACATCCAATAGCTTAAGGATACTAACACGAGCTTATTAGCATTAGCCAACTCTTATGCTGAGGGAGACAAGCTAGTTAGTTAGCTATCACCAACCCTGCGGCTAACTCTGTTGCTGCACTTTGACTGTTCTCCCCCCCCATTAGCCCCTATTTTAGTAAGTTCTGAATATCCACATTTGCTCTGTTCTATGCTGCAGACTGACTGAGTGACAAGCGTTTTGCAGAGTGATGACATTGACATCTAACCAGTGCTGTATGTGTGGGGGAGGGGTCAAGGGACCTGAGTAGTCCACTTGTGAAATCTCAACCAATCACAACACGCACCGCATCATTCCACGGGCTTCTACCAGTGCCTGCTACTGCCTAGCGCAGTACTGTATATCGTATTGTGTATTTTTTTAAATGTGTCATTACCTTATTTAAAAAAAAAAATTGCATAGTGCAAGTGATGTATGGTTATGGAAACTCATAGACTGAAATTATTATTATAAAAAACATTTTACCATGAAAACGGTCAGGGGTGAACCAAAAACAGCTGGGGCCAAAGCCCCTGAAGCCTAGGCCTAATGACATCACTTGTTGGGATGAAGGCAGGACTCGAAAACATATTCTCCCAAATAACTGGAATGGCATTTGGAGAGCGAGACAGAGAGTGTGTGTGTGTGTGAGAGAGAGAGAGTGTGTCCTTCCAAATGACTGGAATGGCTCTGTTATCACATTCCCTGTGTCTCTGTCCCTTTACCCTTGAGCCATCCTGAATGGATAGCTCGTTTAAGTCACCATTACATCACATTACAGCCACACACACACACTCACAGTACTCTCCCCAGATAATAAATCAAATCATGAAAATATAAATCAATCCCAATAAGCGACTTCAAGTTCATTGTAAGAGGGTGGGACAATGGTTTATTCCCACACATATGGGCAATACTAGGCCTAATAGCCCCATTCAGTTGGGCCTGTATTAAGGCTTGCACACATCGCACCAAATGTGGATCTAGTGTTCGTTCAGCGTGTTTTAGGGACCACCCGCTGTACAGTCTGACTGCTGACATTTTTCACCCAATTCTACATGTAAAATCGATGCGCAACTCGGTTCGCAAACAACTTTTGGAGGTGCTAAGTACTCTCGGCCAGAAAACGCTATTGGCGTGTCTCTGCCCTCGTTTATGCATCCCAAATGGCACCCTTTTGACCAGAACATAGGGCTCTGGTCAAAAGCAGTGCACTATATAGGCAATAGTGTGCCCTTTGGAACGCAGCCATAAGGCTACAGGATCTGAGGAACAGGTGTCCTTCCTTCTCCATTCCACCTCCGGGTTTATACATCAATGACTGTATATGAAGTGTTACACAGAGAGAGAGGAAGGAAGACCATGTGAAGCTGTGCCGCGACAACTAGGAATGGGTGGGCCATCATCATAGTCAATGTTCAAAGTCGTTTCCCTCTTACTTCTACAGTACCATGCAATGACATTGTGCTATGATGTGATGGTAAAGGCCACCCATATCTTGCCAAGCACTGTCAGGAAAACAATATCTTTCTCCAAACATGTATGACATGGTTGTAATGTCAAGGCACACCCACTAATGTAATCTGTTAGCGCTCCATTCTGAAGCTGCTGTCAGACTGTCAGGTCAGTAGTGCTGCTGTGACATTGTGTGTGTGTGTGAGCGTGAGTGTGCAACCGTGCGTGTATGTCTTTGTGTGTGTATGCCGTCAGATCGTCAGGACTATATGATGCTGCTGTGACATTGTGTGTCTGATATAATCACATTGTAGACTAGTCCTGCAACTCAGCGTCTATTCAGCGTGTTTTTTAAAATTGTATTATTATATATTTTCTACCCCCTTTTTCTCCCCAATTTCGATCTTGTCTCATCGCTGTAACTCCCCAAGGGGCTCGAGAGGCGAAAGTCGAGTCATGCGTTCTCCGAAACATGACCCGCCAAACCACGCTTCTTAACACCCACCCGGAAGCCAGCCGCACCAATGTGTCGGAGGAAACACCATTCAACTGAAGACCGATGTCAGCCTGCAGGCGCCCGGCCCACCACAAGGAGTCGCTAGAGTGCGATCAGCCAAGTAAAGCTCCCCCGGCCAAACCCTCCCCTAACCCGGACGATGCTGGGCCAATTGTGCACCGCCCCATGGGACTCCCGATCACGGCCGGTTGTGACACAGCCTGGGATCAAACCCGGGTCTGTAGTGACACCTTAGACCACTGCGCCACTCGGGAGGCCAGTGTGAGTGTTTTTTATGAGTGAAAGAGACTCAGTGTCTATTCATTAGCTACTGCTGCTGTCACAAATACAGCAAATAACATAAACAAAACCTACCTACAGCCACTAGAGGAATGTCCAGCGCCGGTCTGTGGACAGAAGCATTTGAATGAAATATAAAAACATTCAAGATTTCTGGAATCAGGATAAATAAACATACCAACAGCCATATTCAGGGAAATAAGCCTTGGTAAAATCCCTGCATTTGTCAATGTCATGCTGTCATGCTGTTTCTATCTTTGATCTCTTAATGAGTATTGTGTGAGTTGTGTGCTGTGTATTTTGGGGACAGGTCTAACAGGCTAGCACAGTCCATGGATCTATAGGCAGCAGTCTAGTGTGTGTGTGTGTGTGTGTCAGCGCTGCTACAATTAACAGTCTGTAACGCATACAGTGCCTTCAAGTATTCACACCCCTTGACTTTTCTACATTTTGTTGTGTTACACCTTGAATTTAAAATGGATTACATTGAGATGTTGTTTCACTGAGTACCACTTTATATATTTTCAAGCATGGTGGTGGCTGCGTGTCATTGGCAAGTAGTAGTGAGTTTTTTTGTTGATAAAAATAAACCGAATAGAGCTAAGCACAGGCAAATCCCAGAGGAATATCTGGTTCAGTCTGCTTTCCAACATACAGTACCAGTCAAAAGTTTGAACACACCTACTCATTCAAGGGTTTTTCTTTATTTTCTTTTGACTAATTTCTACATTGTAAAATAATAGTGAAGACATCAAAACTATGAAATAACACATATGGAATCATGTAGTAAGCAAAAAAGTCTTAAACAAATCAAAATATATTTCATATTTTAGATTCTTCAAAGTAACCACCCTTTGCCTTGATGACAACTTTGCACACGCTTGGTATTCTCTCAACCAGCTTCATGAGGTAGTCACCTGGAATGCATTTCAAATTACAGGTGTACCTTGTTGAAAGTTAATTTGTGGAATTTCTTTACTTTTGACTGGTACTGTACTCTGGGAGACAAATTCACCTATCAGCAGGACAATAACCAAAAACACAAGGCCAAATATACATTGAGTATAGCAAACATTAGGAACAACTTCCCCCTGACAGTCTCATTGAAGATCTTGATCACTTGTCTACCTAATTATGACAAGTGTACCATATTACATATTGGATCGTTAAAAAATAGTGTTTACACTACCTTGTAGTTTACCAATAAAATGGGCGGATGGTGAAGTAGACATACTTGGTATTCACATCTCCAAAAATATAAATGAACTTACCACAATCAATTTCAATAGAAAGTTTGCAAAAATAGATAAGATTCTGCAACCATGGAGAGGTAAATACTTGTCTATTTATGGAAAAATCACATTAATTAACTCTTTGGTCCTATTACAGTTTATTTACTTACTAATGGCACTGCCTACTCCAGACGACTCATTTTTTAAGTCATATGAGCAAAATTTAATTTAGTTTAATTTGGAATGCTAAGCCAGGCAAAATTAAACGTGCCTATTTATATAATGAATATGAGTTTGGGGGGCTAACATTATTAAATATTAAAGCTTTAAACCAAAAGCTTCAGTCAAACATAAATTATACTTAAAATTATAGTTAAACCCAAAATGGTTCTCCAGTAGATTATTAAGAAAAGCTCATCCTTTGTTCAAAAAATTGCCTTTTTGCCTTTATACAGATTACAACTTCTCATTTCTGACTAATTGAAAATGACATTTGGTTTAAAGTATCACCCTTTCTCAAACAAGCCATACAAAGCTGGTTACAATTTCAGTTTTATCCTCCAGAAAAGATAGAACAAATATTACAACAAATGTTATGGTTAAATTCAAATATACTGATTAATAAAAATACATTATTTATGTAAAAAATGTTAAAAAATTGTATTATATTTATTTATGATATTATGAATAGAAATGGAGGAGTTATGTCACATATGCAGTTGTCGAAAATATATGGGAATATCTGCTCAATCCAAACTTACAACCAACTGATTGCAGCATTACCACAAAAATGGAGGAGGCAAGTGGAAAAGGGAGAAGGTAGGGAACTTGTTTGCCTGATATATATTAAAGATACAAATTGGCTGAAAGGAACTGGCATAAATAGAAAAATATACCAGTTTCATCTGAGGACAAAAATGTTGACAGCTGCACCATACAGGTTGTAAAATAAATGAAAAGAGATTTTCGATGTACCAATTCCATGGCACATGGTTTATGAACTGGTACAAAAAACTACACTTGAGTTTATCAATGCAAATTATTATATACAATTATTCTTGCCACCAACAGAATGCTATATATGTGGCATACAACAATCTCAGCTCTGTAGATTTTGCTGCGAAGAGACAATCAATAGATCATGTATTCTGGTATTGCCACTACTGTATGTCGCTTGTATCTGGTCACAGGTTCAGGATGGGTTAAAAAATTTTTTATCACAAAATACACTTAAAATGAACCTTACAAATAGTGTTGGGAGATTTGGAAAGCTATAGTCAGTCAATAAATAATATAATAATACTCGTAGGAAAGGTTTTCATCTTTAGCTCACAATCTGTGGATACAATATGATTAGAAAGGTAAAATAAATATGTAAAACATCACAGCACAATTGAAACATATACGGCACATGGAAACCATAAGAGGGTGGTCTATGGTGATAGGTGGGATGGGCTGAGAGTGGCTGAGGGGTGGGATTAAAGAGCTTATGTTTGGTAATGTATTATTGTTATTTGGCTGTTTTATATAAAAGTACCATGCATGCAAAATGTATATGTAAAATGTATGTATACAGTTGAAGTCGGACGTTTACATACACTTAGGTTGGAGTCATTAAAACTTGTTTTTCAACCACTCCACAAACTACAGTTTTGGCAAGCCGGTTAGGACATCTACTTTGTGCATGACACAAGTAATTTTTCCAACAATTGTTTACAGACAGATTATTTCCCTTATAATTCACTGTATCACAATTCCAGTGGGTCAGAAGTTTACATACACTAAGTCGACTGTGCCTTTAAACAGCTTGGAAAATTCCTGAAAATTATGTCATGGCTTTAGAAGCTTCTGATAGGCTAATTGACATAATTTGAGTCAATTGGAGGTGTACCTGTGGATGTATTTCAAGGCCTACCTTCAAACTCAGTGCCTCTTTGCTTGACATCATGGGAAAATCAAAAGAAATCAGCCAAGACAGACTACAGTTTGCAACTGCACATGGGGACAAAGATCGTTCTTTTTGGAGAATTGTCTCTGGTTTGATGAAACAAAAATAGAACTGTTTGGCCATAATGACCATCATTTTGTTAAGAAGAAAAAGGGGGAGGCTTGCAAGCCGAAGAACACAGTCCCAACCGTGAAGCACAGGGGTGGCAGCATCATGTTGTGGGGGTGCTTTGCTGCAGGAGGGACTGGTGCCCTTCACAAAATAGGGAAATTATGTGGGTATATTGAAGCAACATCTCAAGACATCAGTCAGGAACTTAAAGCTTGGTCGCAAATGGGTCTTCCAAATGGAGAATGACCCCAAGCATACTTCCAAAGTTGTGGCAAAATGGCTTAAGGACAACAAAGTCAATGTTTTGGAGTGGCCATCACAAAACCCTGACCTCAATCCAATAGAACATTTGTGGGCAGAACTGAAAAAGCGTGCGCGAGCAAGGAGGTCTACAAACCTGACTCAGTTACACCAGCTCTGTCAGGAGGAATGGGACAAAATTCACCCAACTTATTGTGGGAAGCTTGTGGAAGGCTACCCAAAATGTTTGACCCAAGTTAAACAATTTAAAGGCAATGCTACCAAATACTAATTGAGTGTATGTAAACTTCTGACCCACTGGGAATGTGATGAAAGAAATAAAAGCTGAAATAAATCATTCTCTCTACTATTATTTTGACATTTCACATTCTTAAAATAAAGTGGTGATCCTAACAGACCTAAGACAGGGACTTTTTACTCTGATTAAATGTCAGGAATTGTGAAAAACTGAGTTTAAATGTATTTGGCTAAGGTGTATGTAAACTTCTGACTTCAACTGTATGTAGCAGAAAAGTTGTAAAACAACAAAAATATATTTGTCCTCCGCAGAGGTGGGGTGG
Organism: Salvelinus alpinus; assembly: GCF_045679555.1. NCBI lineage: Eukaryota > Metazoa > Chordata > Actinopteri > Salmoniformes > Salmonidae > Salvelinus > Salvelinus alpinus. The sequence goes on from NC_092102.1 coordinate 12,900,025, forward strand.
TGGAGGGGATAATAAAAACATACAAAATAAATGAATAATACATTTTGTTTTTTAAACAGCCCCCTCAGAACAGCCTAAATTTGTTGGGGCATGGACTCTACAATGTGTCGAAAGCGTTCCACAGGGATGTTGACTCATGTTGACTCCAATACTTCCTACAGTTGTGTCAAATTCTGGATGTCCTTTGGGTGGTGGACCATTAATGATACACACGGGAAACTGTTGAGCATGAACAACCCAGCCGTGTTGTAGTTCTTGACACAAACCGGTGTGCCTGGTACCTTCTACCATATCCTGTTCAAAGCCACTAAAATATTTTTTATTACCCATTCCCTCTCTGAATGGTACACATACACAATTCATGGCTCAACTGTCTCAAGGCTTAAAAATCCTTCTTTAACCTGCCTCATCCCCTTCATCTACACTGATTGAAGTGGATTTACCAAGTTTCATCAATAAGGGCTTTCACCTGGATTCACCTGGTCAGTCTATATCATGGAAATAGCATGTGTCTTTAATGTTTTGTATACTTGGTGTACACTGAAGTTGCATACCAAGACGACATTGAATGTTCCTGAGTGGCCTAGTTACAGTTTTGACTTAAATCGCCTTCAAAATCTATGGCAAAGGCTTGAAAATAGCTTTCTAGCAATGATCAACAAACAACTTGACAGAGCTTGAAGAATTTTTTTAATAATAATAATTGTACAATCCAGGTGTGCAAAGGTCTTAGAAACTCAGCCAGAAAGACTCACAGCTGTAGTCGCTGCCAAAGCTGATTCTAACATGTTTTTTTATTTTTTTATTTAACCTTTATTTAACCAGGTAGGCAAATTGAGAACACGTTCTCATTTACAATTGCGACCTGCCAAGATAAAGCAAAGCAGTTCGACACATACAACAACACATAGTTACACATGGAGTAAAACAAACATATAGTCAATGATACAGTGAAAAAAAATAAGTCTATATACAATGTGAGCAAGTGAGGTGAGATAAGGGAGGTGAAGGCAAACAAATATATGTATAAATAAATATAATATAAAAAGGCCATGGTGGCGAAGTAAATACAACACAGCAAGTAAAATAAAAACTAAAAACACTGGAATGGTTGGTTTGCAGTGGAAGAAAGCGCAAAGTAGAGACAGAAATAATGGGGTGCAAAGGAGCAAAATAAATAAATAAATACAGTAGGTAAAGAGGTAGTTGTTTGGGCTAAATTATAGATGGGCTATGTACAGGTGCAGTAATCTATGAGCTGCTCTGACAGCTGGTGCTTAAAGCTAGTGAGGGAGATAAGTGTTTCCAGTTTCAGAGATTTTTGTAGTTCGTTCCAGTCATTGGCAGCAGAGAACTGGAAGGAGAGGCGGCCAAAGGAAGAATTGGTTTTGGGGGTGACCAGAGAGATAAACCTGCTGGAGCGCGTGCTACAGGTAGGTGTTGCTATGGTGACCAGCGAGCTGAGATAAGGGGGGACTTTACCTAGCAGGGTCTTGTAGATGACCTGGAACCAGTGGGTTTGGCGACGAGTATGAAGCGAGGGCCAGCCAACGAGAGTGTACAGGTCGCAGTGGTGGGTAGTATATGGGGCTTTGGTGACAAAACGGATGGCACTGTGATAGACTGCATCCAATTTATTGAGTAGGGTTTTGGAGGCTATTTTGTAAATGACATCACCGAAGTCGAGGATTGGTAGGATGGTCAGTTTTACAAGGGTATGTTTGGCAGCATGAGTGAAGGATGCTTTGTTGCGGAATAGGAAGCCAATTCTAGATTTAACTTTGGATTGGAGATGTTTGATGTGAGTCTGGAAGGAGAGTTTACAGTCTAACCAGACACCTAGGTATTTGTAGTTGTCCACATATTCTAAGTCAGAGCCGTCCAGAGTAGTGATGTTGGACAGGCGGGCAGGTGCAGGCAGCGATCGGTTGAAGAGCATGCATTTAGTTTTACTTGTATTTAAGAGCAATTGGAGGCCACGGAAGGAGAGTTGTATGGCATTGAAGCTCGCCTGGAGGGTTGTTAACACGGTGTCAAAAGAAGGGCCAGAAGTATACAGAATAGTGTCGTCTGCGTAGAGGTGGATCAGAGAATCACCAGCAGCAAGAGCGACATCATTGATGTATACAGAGAAGAGAGTCGGTCCAAGAATTGAACCCTGTGGCACCCCCATGGAGACTGCCAGAGGCCCGGACAACAGACCCTCCGATTTGACACACTGAACTCGATCAGAGAAGTAGTTGGTGAACCAGGCGAGGCAATCATTAGAGAAACCAAGGCTGTCGAGTCTGCCGATGAGGATGTGGTGATTGACAGAGTCAAAAGCCTTGGCCAGGTCAATGAATACGGCTGCACAGTATTGTTTCCTATCGATGGCGGTTAAGATATCGTTTATGACCTTGAGCGTGGCTGAGGTGCACCCATGACCAGCTCTGAAACCAGATTGCATAGCGGAGAAGGTATGGTGGGATTCGAAATGGTCGGTAATCTGTTTGTTGACTTGGCTTTCGAAGACCTTAGAAAGGCAGGGTAGGATAGATATAGGTCTGTAGCTGTTAGGGTCAAGAGTGTCCCCCCCTTTGAAGAGGGGGATAACCGCAGCTGCTTTCCAATCTTTGGGAATCTCAGACGACACGAAAGAGAGGTTGAAAAGGCTAGTAATAGGGGTGGCAACAATTTCAGCAGATAGTTTTAGAAAGAAAGGGTCCAGATTATCTAGCCCGGCTGATTTGTAAGGGTCCAGATTTTGCAGCTCTTTTAGAACATCAGCTGACTGTATTTGGGAGAAAGAGAAATGGGGAAGGCTTGGGCGAGTAGCAGAGGGGAGGGCAGTGCTGTTGTCCGGGGTAGGGGTAGCCAGGTGGAAAGCATGGCCAGCCGTAGAAAAATGCTTATTGAAATTCTCAATTATAGTGGATTTGTCGGTGGTGACAGTGTTTCCTATCTTCAGAGCAGTTGGAAGCTGGGAGGAGGTGTTCTTATTCTCCATGGACTTTACAGTGTCCCAGAACTTTTTTGAATTTGTGTTGCAGGAAGCAAATTTCTGCTTGAAAAAGCTAGCCTTGGCTTTTCTAACTGCCTGTGTATACTGGTTTCTAGCTTCCCTGAAAAGTTGCATATCACGGGGGCTGTTCGATGCTAATGCAGAACGCCATAGGATGTTTTTCTGTTGGTTAAGGGCAGTCAGGTCAGGAGAGAACCAAGGGCTATATCTGTTCCTGGTTCTAAATTTCTTGAATGGGGCATGCTTATTCAAGATGGTGAGGAAGGCATTTTAAAAAAATGTCCAGGCATCCTCTACTGACGGGATGAGATCAATATCCTTCCAGGATACCTCGGCCAGGTCGATTAGAAAGGCCTGCTCGCTGAAGTGTTTCAGGGAGCGTTTGACAGTGATGAGTGGAGGTCGTTTGACCGCTGACCCATTACGGATGCAGGCAATGAGGCAGTGATCGCTGAGATCTTGGTTGAAAACAGCAGAGGTGTATTTGGAGGGCAAGTTTGTTAGGATGATATCTATGAGGGTACCCGTGTTTACGGAATTGGGGTGGTACCTGGTAGGTTCATTGATAATTTGTGTGAGATTGAGGGCATCAAGCTTAGATTGTAGGGTGGCTGGGGTGTTAAGCATGTTAAAATTTAGGTCGCCTAGCAGCACGAGCTCTGAAGATAGATGGGGGGCAATCAGTTCACATATAGTGTCCAGAGCACAGCTGGGGGCAGAGGGTGGTCTATAGCAGGCGGCAACGGTGAGAGACTTGTTTTTAGAGAGGTGGATTTTTAAAAGTAGAAGTTCAAATTGTTTGGGAACAGACCTGGATAGTAAAACAGAACTCTGCAGGCAATCTTTGCAATAGATTGCAACACCGCCCCCTTTGGCCGTTCTATCTTGTCTGAAAATCTTGTAGTTGGGGATGAAAATGTCAGAATTTTTGGTGGTCTTTCTAAGCCAGGATTCAGACACGGCTAAAACATCCGGGTTGGCAGAGTGTGCTAAAGCAGTGAACAAAACAAACTTAGGGAGGAGGCTTCTAATGTTAACATGCATGAAGCCAAGGCTATTACGGTTACAGAAGTCATCAAAAGAGAGCGCCTGGGGAATAGAAGTGGAGCTAGGTACTGCAGGGCCTGGATTCACCTCTACATCACCAGAGGAACAGAGGAGGAGTAGGATAAGGGTACGGCTAAAAGCTATGAGAATTGGTTGTCTAGAACTTCTAGAGCAGAGAGTAAAAGGAAGTTTCTGGGGGCGATAAAATAGCTTAAAGGAATAATGTACAGACAAAGGTATGGTAGGATGTGAATACAGTGGAGGTAAACCTAGGTATTGAGTGATGATGAGAGAGATATTGTCTCTAGAAACATCATTGAAACCAGGTGATGTCATCGCATATGTGGGTGGTGGAACTGTGAGGTTGGATATGGTATAGTGAGCAGGGCTAGAGGCTCTACAGTGAAATAAGCCAATAAACACTAACCAGAACAGCAATGGACAAGGCATATTTACATTAAGGAGAGGCATGCTTAATCGAGTGATCAATAAGGGTCCAGTGAGTAGAGGTTGGTTGGGGTCACGGCGATCCAGACAGCTGGCCGGGTAGATGGCTATCGGTAGCGAGATAGCATAGTATGGAAGTCTATTTGTAGATACCTCGTGCGTTTCCGTCGGTAGGTTAGTGGGGTTCCGTGTGGTAGAGGGGATCAATCCAAATTGGCAAAATAGATATAGTGACCCAAGAAAAAAAAAAGAATAATAAATAATAATAATAATTGTCCGATATACTTATTCAGATAGCAGCCGGTAAGACAGCTAACGGTTAGCGGGCCCCAGATGAGCGTTCAGGTAACGTCGGGACGGAGGTGCCAGTTGGATAACTCCCTCGGGCAGATAACGTCGGCAGTCAGTCGTGAAGGCCCGGCGGGGCTCCGTATCTGCAGCAACAACAAAACAAAAAAAAACGGGTCCGGATAGGTGACTGTAGCCCAGGAATGGCTGATGGAACTCCTCAGCTGGCTAGCTCCGGAATGATTTGAGTTTGCTCCGGGATCGACGTAAGCCAATAGTCACACGGTTTGCAGCTAGCTAGCTGCAAATGTCCAGAGCCTGCGGCTGAAATCCGGGGAAACTGAGAGAAAAAAAGTCCGGGAATGCTCCGGTCCGAGTCGCGTTGCACAAAAGTGCCGGTAGATTATCGAGCTAAAGGAATAGCTGATGACCACAAAACGTGGGCAGCTGAGACACCAACGCTAGCCAGCAGACCGGCTAATTTCTGGGCAGCTACAGATTAGCTTCTGGCTAGCTATCGGATAGCTTCTGGTTAGCTTTCTGGCTAGCTTCTGAATTAGCCCCTGGCTAGCTTCCACGGTGGATTTTCAGATTTGAGGTAAATAATACTTTTTTGTAATTGGTGAAGCGGGTTGCAGGAAAGCTTTTGCAGGAAAGCTTTTGTAGTTGAGTTCTTGGATAATAAAATATATAAAAGATATGCGAAGAAAGGTGTAAATATATATATATACAGGACACGACAATACGAAACAGAAATGACGTCTGAACTGCTAAGCCATCTAGGAATCCATGTATTGACTCAGGGGTGTGAATACTTATGTAAATTTGATATTTCTGTATTTAATTTTCAATACTTTTGCAAACATTTCTAAAAACATGTTTTGACTTTGTCATTATGGGGCAATGTGTGTAGATTGGTGAAAAAAACTACAATTTAATTAATTTTGAATTCGGGCTGTAACACAACAAAATGTGGAATAAGTCAAAGGGTATGAATACTTTCTGAAGGCACTGTATGTCTCGTGACACAGGGTGACATGGGGGAGAAATAGCTCAGTGTAATCCTACTCCAAACATTTTGAGACCGGGGCCAAAATGGAAAGGTGATGTAGAGAGTCATGAGGATACCTATTGACACCTGTGGGTATTTTACATACGGCACGCGGGAAGTCAGGAACATACACACGGGAACATACTATATACGTACTGTACACATGGGAACACACAAGCACCTGCACAGGAACATACTTATTCCAGACATACACACATGGGGACATACTTAGTCCACACATACACAGATGTTCTCCTTCAAATATACTATGACATTTTACTGGAAAATAGATCTACAGTTCTTGAACAATTTGAACATTGTGAAATATTTCAGTGAGACTTTCACTGGCTAATCCACTTTGCTACACAGTTTACACCGTTTCTATGCCGACATTCCACATGGCTGCCTGACCAATCACTTTCAATGATCATTTACATGATTTGCCGTTTTCCTCAGTTCATGCTGTGTGTGTGTGTGTGTGTGTGTGTGTGTGTGTGTGTGTGTGTGTGTGTGTGTGTGTGTGTGTGTGTGTGTGTGTGTGTGTGTGTGTGTGTGTGTGTGTGTGTGTGTGTGTGTGTGTGTGTGTGTGTGTGTGTGTGTGTGTCTGTGTGTTTATGCTCCTGTACGTGCCATTGTGTGTGTGTCCTCTCCTCAACAGTTCATGTGTGGTGCTGTACTTGTCCATGGGGTACTATTGATCAGGGTCCTGCTGAAACTTGTGACTAAAGCTTAAGTCTGTCCCAAGAGAATAAATCACAGAATTGCCCCTTTGCTTATCAATAAGGAAGTGTGTGTGTGTTTATCAATAAGGGTAATGACAAACATCATGGCCCCACCTCGACAGAGGCTGCATCCCAAATGGCACCCTATTCCCTACACAGTGCATTCTTTTTGACCAGAGCCCGATGGGAATAGGGTGTAGGGAACAGAGTGCCATTTCGGACACACCCAGAGTCCTACTGGCAGGAGTCCAGCACTGGCTACTCATGGATTGGCTTGATCTTTCTTAGTGGGAACCTACTATTTACTATGTAAATGAGACAAGATAAAAGCAGTCACAATCTAGAGACTAGGCAGGATTTCTATTGAACGGTGTCAGGGATAAAGGACCTCTACATTCTGTTGAGTGAGTTTCACTTCACAACGAGCCTGTTTAGACTTGACTATGAGTTAGGTATCTCCATTCAGAAACTGTGTATTTGTAGTGTGTCTCTGTCAAGCCTGGAAGGACTAAGTGAGGAGATCAGATTTAATCATTGCGATTCCACAGAGATCTAGAGATGTGCTGAGCTGGTGCTTTAGGACGGACGAACAGACAGACATTCAGACACTGCAAGATGCAGCAATACGTCCTATCCTGGCCTGCATGGCCTGGGCTCTCTGGTCTCTCACTGGCAAAACTGGTTGCAATATATCTAGTCATTCTGTCAATTTGCCTAAATAGACAAAACAAATTCAAAGAGGGAAAAGACATAAGGTAGTACAGAGACACAGTAGTTATTTTCCTAGAAAGTTATTGGGTCGGCCCAGCCAGTGAAATAGTATACGTGGTGACTCATAAAAGCCAATAAAATGTCTCCAGGTTTCTGTTTCCACCCTGATGATTCCTGTTGGGTCTCCACGTCATTAAGTGGATGGAGAACAACACAATGAAGAGGTTGACTTGTAAAGCAGGGCCTGGCTGCTTAACAAACACACACACTCATGCGTGCATGCGCGCACTAAACGCAGGCAAAATCACTCATGCACACACGTGCACAAAAACACAGGGTTTACTAGTACCATTTCATTATGACAGAGTTTAGGGCCCCCAGTGGTCTTCCCTTGAATCAATTCATTTAAACTCCAATAGGATCTCCACACCACACACTTGTGTGCATATACAATATACACTTCTAAGACCCATAAGCACGCATGCAATACACAAAGGCACAATCACACACATACACACACACACACCCCAGTGACGGTCGCAACGTTTAAGATGAGGGTTGACTAGGGCTGTGGTAGTTCCGAAATTTCATCAGCTGGTGATTGTCAAGCATATAACTGTCGGTCTCACGGTAATTTAAGTTAATTAACATAAACACATTTAGTCTCTTCTGGCTTCCACACATAGCTTACAAGCCACCAATGCTGACCTTTGGAACATCTACATTTTAAAAAGTCTAATAAATCCATGTAATATAGCCTACACCTTCACAATAAATCCATGATTTATTTTAGACAGGTCTAAAGAAGCACAATATAAAGAAAATGTAGTCTATTTCAGAAGAACAGAATAGCAAACTCTGAGTTTTGGCTATGTCAAATGGCTGTGTAGCTACACTAGTTAATGTAGCAGACAAGATGTTCTTAGAACTCCGTGGCATTATTTTATCAATTATTATTTTATAGTATGAAGAATACAATTGAACAAAGCTGAATAAAATAGAAACTATATTTTCTCCAAACGATGAGGAAGTGCGCACATGCGGCTATTCTGTGTTGAGCGGTTAACAAAGAAATAGGTACTCCTATATGCTTAATTTAGAGTTTTTCATGAAACTTTAGTTGTTCTACAAACATTGGGCTATATGCTTTGATTTTTAATACATTGTAAGGCTGCATGATGCGACTAATGATGATTTGAAAAAAGTCGCTTGAAAAGCATGAGCTCTGCTTTGTCTGTACACACTATCAGTCTCTCATTCACAATTTGTCAAGCACTTGATAATGCCTAAAACTTTACGGCGGCATCCCCTTTGTGTGGCAGTAATGCACCCTAAAAAAATCCATGCCTTTTGCAGCCAGTGACCATTGTGCCCTTCTCCCTGCTGTGCGCTCCAAAGCACCTTTCACTCACATGGCTCTCCATCCTGTCTTTCTCACAGGCTACAAGTGAAGACAGAAACATCGGGGACGCAACTGTGCGCATCCTTATCCAATTCTAAAGTGCATATTGAAGATATTGGAAGAACTGTCCACATTTACTTTTTGTCAGCCAACAAACAGCAAAAGCACTAGCCTATGTCAATCTACTATCCCACATAGAATAGAATAGGTAAACTTTTGTACTATGCGAGAAATAAATATTCCAAACATGGTCTGGGACAGTTGTGGGATGCGATAGATCCCAAATTAATACAACCACTATCATCCCCCCAAAAAATTTACGCAATGTGTCTGACGCAACAGATCAGAACGTTTAGCTTTAAATGTTGATAAACTATTAGTCTATTTCGTCACATTATAAGTGCAGCAAATGCACACATGGCAGTAGGCTATAAGGGTGAATGTTCCATTAGCGGGAAAACACCATTATCATAAGTGACCGCAAATGCGATTATGTATGTTTTTATTATAAAGGTGTATTTTTATAGTGAAAATTATTTTCCCCAAACTTGAAATTCACGCGCTGCTTATGTATGCCAGTTAGGCTCTACACCCCTTGCAAAGCGGATTAAGGTGCTTAATTTTAAGAAATTATTTGGCCACTTTAGTTGTGATACAAATCTTATCAAAACATATAGGCCTATGGGCTAGGCTACATGAGGTGTGCGACTGAGTCCAAAAAGTTGCACAAAAAAAAGAAGGTATTTGTTTCTTATGCCGGGCATCATTCACAAGTGATTATTCAGAATTCACAAGTGATAGGCTAATATTGTCACCAAATCAGATTATTCTTGATTTAATCTTGTCTTTACATATACTAAATAATATATGTGTGACATTTGTTTTGATTTAGAATGGACCATTATCTTGCACCTGTCTCGAAACAGGGGCAGCGGGAAAAAATATATGTCATCTATGCACTTAAATAGCGAATGGAGGATGCTTTTTCCCTGGTTCATTTTCATGCCAGCCAGGTAGGCTCTATACTCCTGTTGTAAAGATAAGAAATGTGCTTAATATTAGGAAAGTTGAGAAATAAATATAGTAGGCCTAGCCTATGGAAAGCTGATGGGACCCTCTTTTAAAAAGAGGCCATCATTCTTTTTTCTCGCGCAATTGCATAGCCTATAGAAATGTTGCACAACATGAGCTTGTGGGCTCTCATGAAGTGTTTGATTAGATTTTCCATTTCATTTGCATTAATGTCAGAGTGATTAGAGGGACAATAAAGTGCTGAGTACCAGGCAGTTAGCAAGTTTGGTAGGCTACTAATGACCATCAGCAGCATCCGAGCTTGGAGAAGCCTAATTACTGTGACTCAACGGTCACGTGGAATTTGACTGCCTTCATGACTCGTGACTGCCGGTGTGGCAGTAATTCAGTCACCACAGCCTTAGGGAGGGCGATTAAAAAAAAATGCGTATGGCCTTATTTCTATTACAGACTGTCACTCATATTCCATTCACCCAGTCCAATGTAACATCGATAGGTTTAGGCTATTACATTATACAACTATTTTCCCTATACCCATCATGAGGTTGCTACAACCTAGACTTTGAATGTAAGTTTATAACGTAGGTGCACAGGTCAAGAGAAATATGTGACTAATCAAGGTGACAGTGACACATTCAATACCGCCTTGCACACTCTTGCCTTCATCTAGCTGATCTAGGGTGTAATAAATAGTTGAACAGTTGCAAACAAGAGTTTCTATTGGACAAACTCAGGTATGTTTATCCCCATTTCATTCCATTAGCTTCCGTTTAAGAAACGTTTTTCAACAAAATAAGCAGAATGAATACGTCCCTGATCACACGCAAACACAATTTACTTTCATAGCAGCCACTTACAAACAGCATGATCATTTTGCTCGTAGTAGCATTCCTTCTCGCATCTATGCACTCTCCTCCTCTCACTTTTTCCCTTCGCTTGTGGACATCAATGCACAACACATGAGCTGTCTGTGACCAGGCAAAAAAAACTTTCCAAGCCAAACCTCATCATAACCGCTAACTGCTACACACAGCCTACCTACATCGTCGTAGCTACTAGAACTAATGCATTAATAAACCCGCTACAATTATGCAGTAGGGTGTACAGTCAGCAAGGAGTTTAGTAGTTCACTGGCAGGGCCCAGTGGCAATAAATGAATTCAACCAAAACCTTACATTGACTAGCTAAGTGCAAAACTAGCTAAGTGAAAGTGAACAAAAAAAATACAACTAAATATAGTTAGCTCTCTCTCTGGCGAGCAGTGCGTTGCCAAAGCAGCGAGCTAAAAGTACAGGGTGGACACATACGCACACACACACACACACACAGAGTGCATGCAGAAATGTAGCTGTGTCTGTCACAAATCACATCCACCGGCCCTGTGTACAATGTATTATCAGAATGCTAAGAGAATGTAGGCCAAGCATGGAACGCATGGAACTCTGTTCCATTTGTACGGCATTACTTTTGACCATGGCTCATAGGGCTCTGGTAAAAAGTAGTACACTATATAGGGAATAGGGTGCCATTTGGGACGCATATTCCAAAGTAGCAGCCACATAGCATTGCCTGGCTACAGGATTAGAAGATGGTTTACAGATCAACATGATCAACAAGACAAGTCACGCAGGTATTAAAATAACTACAGTGACGTACAGTGGCTGGAGCCTTTGCTCTTTATCTCACGACAACATTACAGCATTATCTATCTGAAGTCTGGACCACAGAACACAACAATTGGATTGAAATCTTAGGCTATGTTCCAAATGAGTTTGTGTGCACGTAACATTTGCATAATCGCTTAAATTTAACATGTGAAACCATATTTTCACATATATTAACTTTAGAGTTCATATGTTAACACCACCTTTAAAGTTTCACATGGAAATATGTTTATAAACAAAGTAAATGTAAACATATAGCCTAAAAACATTAAAACTATAATTTTGATATTATGGATGGTCAGTACTTGAATAGAGAGTGTTTGCATTTCTCGAGCTCCATCCCTCAGCTTTTTACCAAAACTGTGGCAGGGAGTACACTTTGTTAATATTTCAGTTAAAGAGGCAATCGGCAGTTGAAACAATAACTAAGCATTCTCCCCACCTGTTTCTGTAAAAAGATGAGCTTATTATATCCACTAATAGAGTGTCCGAAAACGATGTGTTTTTTTTCAAAGTAATTTTGTATGGGAGAGACATGACTGTAAACTGTTTGTATAGAAAAAGATAGTCCATTGTTTTCTGTATCTTAATTTAATCCAACGCTTACTGGAATCAAATGGTGTGTTTTTTGTTCACAAGACAAATTGTGTGGTTCTGGCGTAGGGAGGAAAGGTCAGCATCATAAAGGTCTTGTGAATGTTCTTCTTCATTTACGGGAAGAAAGAGAGAGGCCGTCTGAGCAGAGCAGGGTAAGGCAGTATAATGGGCCTCCCGCTCCGAGCCTCCAACCCTACCTAGACTCCAATCCTGTTATCGTGGGGATTTGTTCTGCTGGCCCTATAATAGATTACTCCTCAAGGAAAGAGAATGTACTTGATTAGCTAGACAGCAATTTAATGGGATTGTCAGAATAGGCAGCGATAAATCAGCTTTTGTGATTAAATGGAATCTCCAGTAAAAGATGTACGTCTGTCTCCAAATCAATAACTATTGAATGTCCTCCATTTGTTCCTATGTAGTGGAGGAGAGTGGGAAAAAACCCAGAGAGAAACAAAACCAACAGTTCCGACGAGGTAATGATCTCAGCCAGGCGCCGGTGGCGAGAAGCGGCTTTCTTGTTCTACAGGGAGGGAGGAGAGAGAGAGAGGGCAGGGGAGGGGAGACACACAGACTGGAGGCAGAGATATGAGAAAGGGAATGATAGAGAAAGAGTTAAAGAGAGAGAGAGAGAAAAGGGGCAAAAACATTTGTGTTTGAGATAAGGAGCGCAGCATTGAGGGAGAATTGGAATAGTAAAGCAAAGCCAAAGTTACTTAAAAACAATATTATTTTCCATGTACCGATGCAGTTAAATATATTGGAACCCTTGCACTTTAAAATGGAGTACAATATTCTGTTTTTTCTTTTCAAAACTGGTTGTAGGGCTATGTTTTTCATATAGGTCACTGCAATTTACCACTGGTGAGATAAATTACACATAAACAAGAATCATTGCCTCTAACCAAATTAATTAGAATTTTGACTAATTTAGTCCAGGACATTTTTTTTCTTTCTTTGAAGTGAAAAATCTCACTTTCAGTTTAGATATTTTTTTCTTGGTCCTGTGCAGTTGTAAATCAAACAAAAACATGGGTAAACACCAAAAGTTGTTTCAATTTCAATTTATTCTAGGAGAAATAGTGAATTGTGCAAGGGTGCCAATACATTGGACCGCATCTGTTATTGGTCTGATATAATTTCCTGGTGCCTCTACTGCAGCTGCAGCCATAGCTCTGATACTGTGAGTGAATGCATGTGGGTGTTTCTTAGACTGAGCTGAGCAGCAGAGAAATACACCATTAGATTGTTACGAGGTGTCTCTCTCACTGTGATTTAACACTAGTGGGAAGCAGCGTTTGCTTGGTCTATTAGAGGGAAATGAAACTGGACTGTGGACTGGAAGCTAGAGGCCAAATACTGCCGGCTAGCCTACAGCCCATGACCCCATGCAGTGATGGAGTGCTGCCCTGTTCAATTAGCCAGCGCTGCTCTCTGATTGGCTCATACAGAGACAGAGATCCACACCCAGGCAGTGGACTGAACACACATTCTTACAATGTATTGGTTCTTCTCACTAAACAGAGGTCATCCCAAGGTTATGGCAGAAAAACAATGGACTTGTATATAATCAGATGCCATATCAATACATACTGTGGCTACATGCAGTAAACCATGTAAGTCAACAGAAATATTACAAGTTAGTCTATTCAGTGTCACACACAATCTTTCAGAGCCTATTGAAACCATAGACTTTCAGTGAAAGTGGAATGGCTGTATGTATAATTTCAAGGTCAGTAGGCTGTACACTGTGTAGGTGTGGTAAACATCTGCATGGATACAGTCTGCTCTGTGTCTCACTACTCTACAGATCAGAGAGAGAGAGGAGAGAGAGCAGGGCTATAATGAAGACTGGTAGGAGGGGGGCTGAGGGGAGATGGGAGCAGCAGGCTCAGAGGTTCCAGGTCCCACCGGTCTCCTGCTCTACATTCCTGCTGCTTTGATACTGGGGGGTTCCCCCATGTCTGTCCATCATCATCCTAGCCACCACACACGCGCAAATTAACGCACACATGCATGCATACACACACACAATCCCCCCCTCCAACACACACACACACAAACACACACTACCCTCTGCCTTTCCTCCTCCAGTTCAGAGGAATTCAGTATCTCTGGACAGTGTTCCATTTCTCACAGGCCACATCCTTGATAGCTTAATGGCCCCTGGCTGAGGAGAACATGGAGCTGGGATAGACAGTGCTGTATCCCAAATGACACCTTAATCCATTTATAGTGCACTATATAGGAAATAGGGTGTCATTTGGAATGCGGGTACCGAGGGAGTACCAGGGAGCCAAACATAAAAGTCCTCTTCTGTATTCAACTCATGTAAAACCCAGGGAATATTGAGCTTAGCTATGGAGTTATTATCAGATGTTACAAAAAGGCCATGGTGGGTCTGTTGAAGGGGACAGTGGCTTTCATTCAACACTATCCATGAGGGCATAGCACATTCAGAGAGGGATTTAGAAGCAAATTAAAACAGATGAAACACTTCAAATACACAGATAGTCCCAGAATTTGGGCACTTTTATCTCAATGAAGTTTAAAGCCAAGGAATGTTGGATTATGGTGTTATTGTCAGATGACGTTACACAAAGACCATGGTGTCGGTGTGTTGCAGCTTAGAGGCCAGAGGACACTGAGTTCTGATGGATAGAAGGTCTGTGCTGTTTGTCCTCTTCTGTTTACCTGGCAATACAACCCTTTCTCTCTGCGAGGTACAAGAGGCCACACCGAGGGGGTCTTTCAGATGCAATAGTTCTCTCTGTTAGGTACAAGAGGTCTATATTGGCTACAGAGGAGCACAGCCTTTCATAGGCTGTAGTGGTGCAACACAAGGCCAACAGACAGACAAGGGTCCAGTGCCTCGAACATTAGAGAAACACAAAAACACTGAGCGTCAATGCATTGCATGCATGCTGCAAACAATGTGTCAATGCATGCTGTTACTCTGAAATGGACACAAGAGCGGACCCAGAGCCAATTCAATCTCTCTCTTTCTATTCAGCCCTACATAAAGAGGATGGAGATGGAGAGATGAAGAGTGAAGGAGAGGGATGGAGAGTAAGAGGGAAGGCGTTGGTCCTCTGCTCTCCCACTCGTCTTGGCATCCTACCATCTGTATCACAAGGGGACAAAGAACACAGCTATATTTAAGGCCACTCCGTATAAAAACAAACATGGACACACCCACACAGGTTCCTAGGTCCATTCAGCCATAATTTAGGCCACTGTGTTCAGTCAGCTCTGCTCATTGTCAGTGCTATTTGCAAGGCCTTTTATTTTGACATGAAGAGGACTGTGCCGTCCGCACCTCCAAGGTCTGTTCATTTTCTGTAGTGAAGGCAGAGCACTGATGGTCAGCCATGTTAACATTGATCTGTACCTCTTTACGGTAGGGAAGGCTTTTGTTCAGAGATGGAGACCAGTCTTAGAAAGATGTCATTTTTCATGACACAAAGCAAATTTGTGGGGAAAAAACAATAACATTTATATGAGATGGAAGGAGTGGAAGACCATATAGTTGATCAATGGTTAGATAGAGGTTTGAAAAGGTTTGTACATTAATTCATTTGTTTGGTTACCATCTCCTCTCCACACACTTTTAGACAGTCCACTCCTCTCACCCAGCTACCTCTTGTCCTTGGTCTCACCTTTTAGTCTATTACAGTAATAAACGTGCACTGTGTACGCTCATAACTGCCAACAAGGGTCAAGGAAAGCAAAAGGCAAAGCACTATGACAAATGTGGAATATATGTCAATAAATAAACTCATACTGAGTTTCTATGTAGACTACAGGGTGGAAGAACATAAAAAAACAGTGTCACCTACTCATAACACAGTGGTGTTCAGCGTCTGTGCTCACAACACTAGTTCTACGTAACGTTTGATTATTATTTTTTTAAGTAAGGGGATAATAAAATATGAAATAGTTTTTAGCAAGGCTGAGAGAGAGCAAAAGAGAGAGAAAGGCAGAGAGACCTGCACTACCCTGTGCTGGCTGACCTACAGGGCTCTATAAGAGGACCATGAGAAGATTTTACAGCCTGTACTTCTGCTGCTGCTCTCTGTCACTTCTGTGTTTAGTGTGTGTGTGTGTGTGCGCATGGTTGTGTGTATAATGGCATGAGTCATGGCTATATGGCTGTGCTCAGCTGTGGGTCTCTTTATGGCACTCATACCTATGATTGGGAACCAGAAGAACGTCAATGTGGACTATCGTTACCCCAAGTGTAGGCTGACCTCGAACCAGCAACCCTGTGTCATTGGTTCTGCTGAGTGCCGTGTACATGGGGGCCGGGAGAGAGAAGAGAGCGAGAGAGAGAAAGGTGAGAGAAAGAGAGAATACAGATTATTGGAGGAGTGGTGGGATCCTAGGTTAACTTCAGGTGTTGTGGAACAGTTTTTAATATATGTGTTTATGTGCTCCTGTGTGTGTGTGTGTGTGTGTGTTTAATACAGATCCTGCAGCAGTGTGGTGGACAGAGGAGGGGTGTGTGTTATAGGGGATAATTGGTTTTGGGGTTGCCACAGATGGGTCCGGATGATCTGGTAATGGAGGCGAGGACAGAGGAAGGGACCATCAAGGACAAACCGGGATGTCTCTGTGGAGTGAGCTGTCATAACAGCATGCCTGGAGGGCCACTGGATCCAGAGATGGCACCATAGGTTCAAAAGTGGTGTGGCATAATTCGTACATGTCTTTTCTGGGGCCTGGAGTTTTTCCTAATTTCATGACCTGGTCAGGTAAAACTTTGGGTCCTATTTGTAGGCTATGACTGTCACGCCCTGACCGTAGAGATCCTTTTTATGTCTCTATTTTGGTTGGTCAGGGCGTGAGTTTGGGTGGGCATTCTATGTCTGGTGTTCTATGTTGTCCTTGTTTTGTATTTCTGTGTGTTTGGCCTGGTATGGTTCTCAATCAGAGGCAGCTGTCTATCGTGGTCTCTGATTGAGAATCATACTTAGGTAGCCTGTTCCCACCTGTGTTTGTGGGTGGTTGTTTTCTGTTTAGTGTATGTCACCTTGCAGAACTGTTTGTTTATCATTTATGTTGTTTTGTTCTAGTATTCGTATTCATTAAAAGGAATTATGAATACTTACCACGCTGCACCTTGGTCTTCTCCTTCTCCTCTATACGATGATCGTTACAGAACCACCCACCAACAAAGGACCAAGCAGCGTGGGAACATGGACTCCTGGACATGGGAGGAAGTTTTGGACGGCAAAGGACCATGGGCACAGCCGGGAGAGTATCGCCGTCCGAAAAAGGAGCTGGAGGCAGCTATAGCGGAGCGGCGACACTATGAGGAGTTGGCGCGAGGTAACGGGCACGAGAGGCAGCCCCATAAATCTTTTTTTGGGGGGGTACACGGGGAGATTGGCGGACTCAGGTAGGAGACCTGAGCCAACTCCCTGTGCTTACCGTGGCGAGCGTCATACTGGTCAGGCACCGTGCTATACGGTGGAGCGCACGGTGTCTCCAGTACGCGTTCATAGCCCGGTGCGCTACATCGCAGCTCCTCGCATCTGCCGGGCTAGAGTGGGCATCGAGCCAGGAGGGATGATGCCGGCTCAGCGCATCTGGTCTCCAGTGCGTCTCCTCGGCCCGGGTTATCCTTCGCCAGCGTTGCGCACTGTGTCTCCAGTGCGTCTGCACAGCCCAGTGCGTCCTGTGCCTGTGCCCCGCAGGGCCAAAGTCACCATACAGCCAGGACGGGTTGTGCAGGCTTTTTTCTCGAGACCTCCAGTGCACCTCCACGGCCCAGTGTATCCGGTGCCTCGGCCAAGGACGAGGCCTCCTGCATGTCTCCCCAGCCTGGCGAGTCCTGTGCCTGTGCTAAGCCCTAATCCTCCTATATGTCTCCCCAGCCTGGTGAGTCATGTGCCTTCTCCCAGAGTCAAGCCTCCAGTGATGATCCATGGCACAAAGCCTCCAGTGATGATCCATGGCCCGAAGCCTCCAGTGATGATCCATGGCCCGAAGCCTCCAGTGATGATCCATGGCACGAAGCCTCCAGTGCTGATCCATGGCACGAAGCCTCCAGTGATGATCCATGGCACGAAGCCTCCAGTGATGATCCATGGCACGAAGCCTCCAGTGATGATCCATGGCACGAAGCCTCCAGTGGTGATCCATGGCACGAAGCCTCCAGTGATGATCCATGGCACGAAGCCTCCAGTGATGATCCATGGCACGAAGCCTCCAGTGATGATCCATGGCACGAAGCCTCCAGTGATGATCCATGACACGAAGCCTCCAGTGATGATCCATGGCACGAAGCCTCCAGTGATGATCCATGGCCCGAAGCCTCCAGTGATGATCCATGGCAAGAAGCCTCCAGTGGTGATCCATGGCACGAAGCCTCCAGTGATGATCCATGCCACGAAGCCTCCAGTGATGATCCATGGCACGAAGCCTCCAGTGATGATCCATGGCACGAAGCCTCCAGTGATGATCCATGGCACGAAGCCTCCAGTGATGATCCATGGCACGAAGCCTCCAGTGATGATCCATGGCACGAAGCCTCCAGTGATGATCCATGGCACGAAGCCTCCAGTGATGATCCATGGCACGAAGCCTCCAGTGATGATCCATGGCACGAAGCCTCCAGTGAGGATCCATGGCACGAAACCTCCAGTGAGGATTTATGGCACGAGGCCTCCAACGAAGGACGCTCCTGTCCGGAGCAGCCAGAGTCTCCCTCCTGTCCGGAGCAGCCAGAGTCGCCCTCCTGTCCGGGGTCGGCGGTAAGGGTCCCCACTCTAGAGGCGCCACCTAAGTGGGCCAAGACTAAGGTGGAACCAGCACCAGAGCCGCCACCGCGGTGAAATGCCCACCCAGACCCTCCCCTATAGGTTCAGGTTTTGCGGCCGGAGTCCGCACCTTTGGGGGGGGCTACTGTCACGCTCTGACCGTAGAGATCCTTTTTATGTCTCTATTTTGGTTGGTCAGGGCGTGAGTTTGGGTGGGCATTCTATGTCTGGTGTTCTATGTTGTCCTTGTTTTGTATTTCTGTGTGTTTGGCCTGGTATGGTTCTCAATCAGAGGCACCCCCCTTGTAAATCGGATTAAGGTGCTAAATTTGAATAAGTTATTTAACCACTTTAGTTGCGATACAAACCTTATCAAAACATATAGGCCTGTGGGCTAGGCTACATGAGGTGTGCGACTATGATTCGATTAAGATGCAAAAAAAGGCATTGTTTCTTTGCTGGGCATCATTCACTAGTGATAATATATAATTCACAAGTGATAGGCTAATATTGTCACCAAATCAGACTATTCTTCATTTAATCTTGTCTTTACATATACTAAATAATATGTGAAATTTGTTTTGATTTAGAATGGACCATTATCATGCACCTGTATCAAAACAGGGGCAGCAGAAAATAATGTGTCATCTATGCACTTAAATAGCGAATGGAGGAAGCTTTCCCGTGGTTCATTTTCGTGCCAGCCAGGTAGGCTTTCCTCCTGTTGTTAAGATAAGCAATGTGTTAAATATTAGGAAAGTTGAGAAATAAATATAGTAAGTCTAGCAACATGAACTTATGCGTTCTCATGAAGTGTTTGATTAGATTTTCGATACATTTGCATTGATGTCAGAGTGATTAGAGGAACAATAGAGTGTTGAATACCAGGCAGTTAGCAAGTTTGGTAGGCTACAATCACGTGGAATTTGACTGCCTTCAATACCGCCAGTGTGGCGGTAATACGGTCACCGCAATAGCCCTAGGCTCAACTAACTCTTTGGCTCATTTTACCTCACTCTACCCTACTTTTTTATGCTGACAGGGAGAAGACAATAATGTTATCTCCGTGAAGACAAGGCACACTTCTGTATCTCCACACACACACGTGCACATGCACGCACACACACAGCTTGCCCAGTGGACTTGAACCAATGAAATAGTCCCAAAAGTGCAGGCTCCAACAATTTGGTAATCTAGGCATGCTCAAGCCTCAATCTAACGTTTTAAGTATTTGAAAGAAAACAAATAACATTTGAAGCCATGTCTAGCTCACTCACTCTCTCCTCACCCTTTCCTCCCCTCTATCTTGTAGTTCAAACCTGATTGGGGTGAAAGTTATGTGCAGCCATAAAATATCTAGTATTTACTAAGCAGATAAGACAGTTTGAATGTAAAGTGCCCATTGATGGAGACTGGAATTTGAAGATCACATTTTTACCTGTGGTACTAAAAACGTACATGCTTTACCTTGCATGTCATAGCCAGCCAGCAGGTAGCGAAACTCCCCAAAATAGAAGAAAAGTGGTAGCACAACACCACAAATAAGAGTCCTGTCCAAGGGGTGTACTTGTCCATCAAGCTGCCTCGCTGCAGAAACAGGAGCTAGGCTCCTGCCCTTTGGGCACTGGCTTAGTTACTTACCCTACAGCAAATACAAAGATAACATACACATTCTTGCCGTTTATCTCAAGTATGAAAACAAGTTAAATATGAATAAGAGCATCTGCCAAATTACTAAAATGTCAAATGTAAAAATCTCTCTCTCTCCTTCTTCACCGCTCTCTCCCTCTCCACTTGGACACACACAGATGGGCCAGTGTTGTTACAGTATGCTGGGCCAGCCACCGGAATGTGTGTGTGTGCGTGTCCGTGTGTGTGTGTGTAAGGCAGTACCATACACAGATGCCAGCTCTCCTCTGATCCACGTCCTATTAAAACAGCACCAATAGGACCAATCAACCGATCACTTTTTCAAACAGCCCTTTGTTCCCCTGAACCAACAACAGCTGGGAACTATTATCTGTCAGGACAGGACATAGGACACAGTGGCAGAAAGTATTGCCTTAGTTGCTAGTTAGTCCATTACATTGTGTCTGGCTAAAACTGCAGCGCTGTAAATTATATCTGTCCTACGGACGGTGTACCCCTCCACTCCCTTGTTGTATCGTTGCATCTGCCACAGTGCATCCTCAATAGGGTTGCAAAGGCAGGGTATATTATGGGAAATCACCAGTAAACTACCATAATTCCGGTAACTTAAGGAATACATGGAATTTTATCAGATGACATCGGATAGCCTTTTTGGGTACTTCAGATGATCACAGGTGTCTGTAATTTTCTCTGACGCTCCGTGTGGCATTATCACATGTAAAATATATATTTTAAATCTAATAGGATGATTTTCAAATATAAAAATTGAATGACAAATCTGCATCCTAACTACACTGAACAAAAAATATAAAACGCAACGTGTAACAATTTTACTGAGTTACAGTTCATCAGTCAATTGAAATAAATTCATTAAACTCTAATCTATGGATTTCACATGACTGGGAACACAGATATGCATATGCTGGGCACAGATACCTTAAAAAAAAGGTAGGGGCGTGGATCAGAAAACCAGTCAGTATCTGGTGTGACCGCCGTTTGTCTCATGCAGCACGACACACCTCCTTCTTGATCAGGCTGTTGATTGTGGCCAGGCTGTTGATTGTCCCACTCCTCTTCAATGGCTGTGTGAAGTCGCTGGATATTTGCGGGAACTGGAACACGCTGTTGTATACGTCAATCCAGAGCATCCCAAACATGCTTAATGGGTGACATGTCTAGTGGGTATGTAGGCCATGGAAGAACTGAGAACTTTTACAGCGTCCAGGAAATGTGTACAGATCCTTGAGACAGGGGGCTTTGCATTATCATGCTGAAACATGAGGTGATGGCGGTGGATGAATGGCATGACAATGGGCCTCAGGATCTCGTCATGGTATCTCTGTGAATGCAAACGACCATCGTTAAAATGCAATTGTGTTCGTTGTCCATAGCTTATGCCTGCCCATACTATAACCCCACCGTCACCATGGGGCACTCTGTTCACAACGTTAACATCAGCAAACCGCTCACCCACATGACGCCATGCACGCTGTCTGCCATCTGCCCGGTACAGTTGAAACCAAGATTCATCTGTGAAGAGTACACTTTTCCGGCGTGCCAGTGAGGAGGTGAGCATTTGCCCACTGAAGTCGGTTACGACGCCGAATTACAGTCTGGTCAAGACCCTGGTGTGGACGGCGAGCAAGCAGATGAGCTTCCCTGAGACAGTTTGTGCAGAAATTCTTTGGTTATGTAAACCCACAGTTTCATCAGCTGTCTGGGTGGCTGGTCTCAAACGATCATGCAGGTGAAGAAGACGGCTGTGGAGGTCCTGGGCTGGCGTGGTTACACGTGGTCTGCGGTTGTGAGGCCGGTTGGACGTTCTGCCAAATTCTCTAAAATGACATTGGAGGCGGCTTATGGTCTGGAAATTAACATTAAATTATCTGGTAACAGCTCTGGTGGATATTCCTGCAATCAGCATGTCAATTGCACACTCCCTCATAATTTGAGACTTCTGTGGCATTGTGTTGTGTGACAAAACTGCACATTTTAGAGTGGCCTTTAATTGTCCCCCAGCACAAAGTGCACCTGTGTAATGATCATGCTGTTTAATTAGCTTCCTGATATGCCACACCTGTCAGTTGGATAGATTATCTTGGCAAAGGAGAAATGCTCACTAACGATGTAAACAAATCTGTGTAAACAAAAGGGATGTAAACAAATGTGTGCAAAATACATTTTTGTGCATATTGAACATTTCTGGGATCTTTTATTTCAAATGTTGCGTTTATATATTTTTTTCAGTTTACAGTAGAAACCATTAACTTAGTGAATACCATTGGTGTTTAATATGAGGGTTTCCGCATGAAATATCCTTTATATATTTTGACACACTTATTTTTTTTATTTCACCTTTATTTAACCAGGAAGGCCAGTTGAGAACAAGTTCTCATTTACAACTGCGACCTGGACAAGATAAAGCAAAGCAGTGCGACAAAAACAACACAGAGTTTCACATAAACAAACGTACAGTCAATAACACAATAGAAAAATCCATGTAGAGTGTGTGCAAATGTAGAAGAGTAGGGAGGTAAGGCAATAAATAGGCCATAGAGGCGAAATAATTACAATTTAGCATTAACACTGAAGTGATAGATGTGCAGATGATGATGTGCAAGTAGAGATACTGGGGTGCAAAAGAGCAAGAGGATAAACAACAATATGGGACAATATAACAATATAATATTTTATGGCAACATGTCTTCCAATGTGTCTGTAAATGTTTTGCGGGCCAAACTGGTGGCATTTCTGAAAAAATACAATAGTTAGAAGAGTTGCAGAGGTAACAGAAAATAATGCCATTGTTGATTAGATGTTATTTCTATTAATTAGGCTATTTTCTCTTGAACCATAGTCTATCCACTAGAAACTCATGAACACGGATAAAATAATTAAATAAGAATACTATATTATTTGTTATTCAAGTATAAATTACCTAAATTACCATAGATTACCTGTTAATTATCAAAATTACAGTAACTTTGGTAGATTACCGACAGTTTTGCAAGCCTAATCCTCAATCTCTCCACTCCTAGCCTGGTCCAATACTGCTGTAGAGTAGCCAACTCTTCTGTCATTGTCAAACCTTGTATTCGCATCAGTAGGCTATGTGACTGAAATGCATCAGAAAAGTATTGGAAAGTTTAGGAAAACATCAGAGAAGCTCATCAGGCCTAGTGTGTGTGTGTGTGTGTGTCTGTGTGTGTGTGTGTGTGTAGACAAGATCTGGATTGCTTTCAATTGCTAGACCAATGATCATGAGCACTCACCTCAATTTAGCTAACATTTCCCAGCCTAATTGTACTAAAGATCCAAAACGGAGATTCAGTGAAAACCAAAAATCTGACATTGATTGATTTATCAAGATGAGTTCCCATGCTTGTCTCAAAGCAGCGCAATGACTCTGTCCCAATCAAAATGGTTCTGAAATTATCAGTTGACCACACATGGCAATTGCTTTAGATTTATGGTAACCAGTGGTCTAGTGCTATTTTTATAGGTAGCCTACCAGAGCACTATTTTATTACTATTATAACTAAGCCATCATTTCTGAATGAAAGTTGGCACCGACATGAAGCCTATTGTATAAAATCATTTTAGAATAGGCCTATACATAAAATGCATCATCCAAATTGCATGATTGCCTACACATACTGTAAGTGGCTAAAGGGGGAAAAAAAGAATACAATCCTAAAACACCAAATTAGGCCTACCTTATTATAAATTAGGCCATCATCACTGTCAATCGTGTTTTAGAGCAGATTAAGTTAAACACAACTACAGCACGAGAAGAAAAAAACGTTTCAGCACAATCATCCTAAATTGTCATAAGAAATGACATGTTTTTTTTTGTGTAACATTATCATGCTATTATATTATATTTGTTATGTAGAATACTGATTCATTAGGTGATCTTGGGAGACATAGCACTATTGAGAAGTGGCGTGCTCCGCTGCACACCGGCAGAACTACACCCCTGATTCTGACGTTGGATGACTTTGGGAGTTTCACATAACCACAGCTCTATGAATTAAGTGGCGCAACCATTTTTTTACACCACAGCAGCAGCACAAAATATTCAGAGCTGTCCCAAAATCATTCGGGGTTAAAGCCCTGAAAGCTAGGTCCTGGTAACGTCCATGCTGTGCACCTGCCAACTTTCCTTCAATTTGCAATTTGCTGAAACTATGTCACCAGAAAAAGCATCCGAGTGAGCGAAACAGCGCCCCTCTGTCTTACTATATGTAGCCCATGTATCTGATGCTGTCTGGACAAAAAGAGTATGACATGCCATAATCTTTTTATTGAGACAGCATCAGACGCATGGGCTAAGCAAACAGTGGTAAGAAAAAGTATGTGAACCCTTTGGAATTACCTGGATATATGCATAAATGGGTCATCAAATGTGATCTGATCTTCATCTAAGTCACAACAATAGACAAGCATAGTGTGCTTAAACTAATAACACACAAATAATTGTATTTTTCTTGTCTATATTGAATACATCATTTAAACATTCACAGTGTAGGTTGGAAAAAGTGTGTGAACCCCTAGGCTAATGACTTCTCCAACGGCTAATTGGAGTCCAATCAATGAGACGAGATTGGAGATGTTGGTTAGAGCTACCTTGCCCTATAAAAAAAAACTCACAAAATTTGAGTTTGCTATTCACAAGAAGCATTGCCTGATGTGAACCATGCATCGAACAAAAGAGATCTCAGAAGATTAAGAATTGTTGACTTACATAAAGCTGGAAAGGGTTACAAAAGTATCTCTAAACGCCTTGATGTTCATCAGTCCACGGTTAGACAAATTGTCTATAAATGGAGAAAGTTCACTGTTGCTACTCTCCCTAGGAGTGGCCGTCCTGCAAAGATGACTGCAAGAGCACAGTGCAGAATGCTCAATGAGGTTAAGAAGAATCCTAGAGTGTCAGCTAAAGACTTACAGAAATCTCTGGAACATACTACGTCTCTGTTGACGAGTCTACGATACGTAAAACACTAAACAAGAATGGTGTTCATGGGAGGCCACCACGGAAGAAGGCACTGCTGTCCAAAAAAAACATTGCAGCATGTCTGAAGTTTGCAAAAGTGCACCTGGATGTTCCACAGCAGTACAGGCAAAATATTCTGTGGACAGATGAAACTACAGTTGAGTTGTTTGGAAGGAACACAAAGCACTATGTGTGGAGAAAAAAAAGCACAGCACACCAACATCAAAACCTCATCCCAACTGTAAAGTATGGTGGAGGGAGCATCATGGTTTGGGGCTGCTTTGCTGCCTCAGGGCCTGGACAGCTTGCTATCATCGACGGAAAAATGAATTCCCAAGTTCATCAAGACATTTTGCAGGAGAATGTTAGGCTCTCTGTCCGCTAATTGAAGATCAACAGAAGTTGGGTGATGCAACAGGACAATGACCCAAAACACAGAACTAAATCAACAACAGAATGGCTT
Organism: Salvelinus alpinus; assembly: GCF_045679555.1. Taxonomy (NCBI): domain Eukaryota; kingdom Metazoa; phylum Chordata; class Actinopteri; order Salmoniformes; family Salmonidae; genus Salvelinus; species Salvelinus alpinus. The sequence goes on from NC_092102.1 coordinate 12,925,866, forward strand.
CAACAGAAGAAAATATGCTGTGGCATGACCTCAAGAGAGCAGTTCACACCAGACATCCCAAGAATATTGCTGAACTGTTTTGTAAAAAGCAATGGCCCAAAATTCTTCCTGACCGTTGTGCAGGTCTGATCAGCAACTACAGAAAACGTTTGGTTGAGGTTATTGCTGCCAAATGAGGGTCAACCAGTTATTAAATCCAAGGGTTCACATACTTTTCCCACCCTGCACTGTGAATGTTTACAATGTGTGTTCAATAAAGACATGAAAACATATAATTGTTTGTGTTTTATTAGTTTAGGCAGACTGTGTTTCTCGTCTATTGTTGTGACCTAGATGAAGTTCAGATCAAATTTTATGATCAATTTATGCAGAAATCCAGGTATTTCCAAAGGGTTCACATACTTTTTCTTGCCACTGTGCATGTCCTTCACATACAGTTGAAGTCAGAAGTTTACATACACCTTAGCCAAATACATTTAAACTCAGTTTTTCACAATTCCTGACATTTAATCCTAGTATAAATTCCCTGTCTTACGTCAAGTTAGGATATCCAATTTATTTTAAGAATGTGAAATGTCAGAATAATAGTAGAGAATGATTGATGCCCGCTTTGATATCTTTCATCACATTCCCAGTGGGTCAGAAGTTTACATACACTCAATTAGTATTTGGTAGCATTGCCTTTAAATTGTTTAACTTGGGTCAAACATTTTGGGTAGCCTTTCACAAGCTTCCCACAATAAGTTGGGTGAATTTTGGCCCATTCCTCCTGACAGAGCTGGTGTGACTGAGTTAGGTTTGTAGGCCTCCTTGCTCGCACAGGCTTTTTCAGTTCTGCCCACACATTTTCTATAGGATTGAGGTCAGGGCTTTCTGATGGCCACTCCAATACCTTGACTTTGTTGTCCTTAAGCCACAACTTTGGAAGTATGCTTGGGGTCATTGTTCATTTGGAAGACCCATTTGCGACCAAGCTTAAACTTCCTGACTGATGTCTTGAGATGTTGCTTCAATATATCCACATAATTTTCTTTCCTCATGATGCCATCTATTTTGTGAAGTGCACCAGTCCCTCTTGCAGCAAAGCACCCCCACAGCATGATGCTGCCACCCCCGGGCTTCACAGTTGGGATGGTGTTCTTCGGCTTGCAAGCCTCCCACCTTCTTCCTCCAAACATAACGATGGGCATTAATGGCCAAACAGTTCTATTTTTGTTTCATCAGACCAGAGGCCATTTTTCCAAACGGTACGATCTTTGTCCCCATGTGCAGTGGCTTTTTAATGGCGGTTTTTGAGCAGTGGCTTCTTCCTTGCTGAGCGGCCTTTCAGGTTATGTCGATATAGGACTCGTTTTACTGTGGATCTAGATACTTTTGTACCTGTTTCCTTGAGCATCTTCACAAGGTCCTTTGCTGTTGTTCTGGGAATGATATGCACTTTTCACACCAAAGTACGTTCATCTCTAGGAGACAGAACGAGTCTCCTTCCTGAGCGGTATGACGGCTGAGTGGTCGCATGGTGTTTATACTTGCATACTTTTGTATGTACAGATGAACGTGGTACCTTCAGGCGTTTGGAAATGGCTCCCAAGGATGAACCAGACTTGTGGAGGTCTACAATTGTTTTTCTGAGGTCTTGGTTGAAAGAGGCACCGAGTTTGAAGGTAGGCCTTGAAATACATCCACAGGTACACCTCCAATTGACTCAAATTATGTCAATTAGCCTATCAGAAGCTTCTAAAGCCATGACATTATTTTCTGGAATTTTCCAAGCTGTTTAAAAGGCACAGTCAACATAGTGTATGTAAACTTCTGACCTACTGGAATTGTGATACAGTGAATTATAAGTGAAATAATCTGTCTGTAAACAATTGTTGGAACAATTACTTGTGTCATGCACAAAGTAGATGTTCTAACCGACTTGCCAAAACTATAGTTTGTTTACAAGAAATTTGTGGAGTGGTTGAAAAACGAGTTGTAATGACTCCAACCTAGGTGTATGTAAACTTCCAACTTCAACTGTACATGTCCTCTGCCTCGATGACGATGGCAGTATTTTCAGCAGCACCTGTCTTTTACTAAATAAATGTGTATTGTATCCTGCTAGAGTCTAAGGCCTGGGTTTCTACTAAGCTAACATATGGAATTCTTTTAAGATGTTCATACCGAGGATCAATTTGCTATTTGATTTAGAATTTTAAGACTGCTGTAGGTATCAAAAATATGCTTTTTTTAAAATGAAACATTGAATTTGCCCTCTGCTGCTATCAGCCCATAGAAACGCGTAGAAAAACAGATTGATACATGGAAAAACAGATCATTTTGAAGTTACTGTCCTACAGTATATCTGAGTAATATCAGAAAACTCCGATTTTTTCCCCGTAGAATTACCAGATTACCTTTCATGTGGGAAATGCCCTTTCACTTCAATAAATTTTTCTGCCCGGTACCAGGTTACCTTCAGGCAAGTCCCGTGACACTTGTGGTGGTTGTAGAGCAAAACAGAGAACATCATGTTCATGAGAGTCTCATCTTTCCATAGGGGGGTCATATTAGTGTGTAGCCAAAACCGTTCGAACGCTACAGACGTTTTCGTGAGAAAACCAATTTTCGGGATGTCTCCTGGCCTGACAAAGACCGCTGTAGCTCGGCCACCTTCCACAGCAGATGTGGAAGGCCAACATCGGCGGTTGTGGTGGATTGAGACACAGCCCATGCAAAAAACAGCAGATATCTCTAGATTAAACAGACAGATTTAGGGGGATTTTATGTATTTATTATGCCTCGAGTGGAGCATGGGGGGACCTCAAGCGGAGATTTTTTAAATTTGTATTTTATTTTTTTAAGCTCAGCTCATGAGGCCCCTTGATAATGTGAGGCCTAAGGCAATTTCCTCTTCTTGCCTAATGATAAGTCCGTCAGTGTGTTCACTGTCTCAAGTTGGCGAACCAACATCATCCGGATGAGTTTACCCATCGGATGTAGAAGTTTCCCCTTGAAAAGTCTTGTTGCTGACACCAATAACAAATTGCAATCTGACTCCAATCAATCGTGGACCGGATTGAACCCCTTAAGTCTCTAAGGGAGGCAGGGGAAAATGATCCATTTACAATTTACATCAGCCTCTGTCCAATGTGTTGAAAATGGTAAGAAAGAAGACAGTGCCAAGGACTGCATCGTAATTACATCCTAACACACACACACACAAACGCACGCACGCCCACACGCCCACACACACACACACACACATATGCACGCACATGCATGCAAAAACACAGACATACAGTCACACGCACACACACGCACACACAACCAACAGTTGTGGGTGTGATAATCAATGGTTCGGGACCACAGCTCCAGGTATCCACAGGCCTGCCATTATTATACACTGGCTGGTCAATACATTGATACACACACAGACACTACAGACACACACTGACAGGTCTCAACCAGGGGGGAACGGATTTGTGTCGCACCAACGGGCAGTGTGTGCTATGTAGCTGCATCTTAAGTAGGATTGACTTCCTGGAAACTGGGGATGGGCTGACACATAATGGAGGCGATGGGAAGAGGACACCATTGAGATAACTGTAACAGATTGAGGGACGGGAGGGGAAGAGGAGAGAGGTGGTTTCCTAGTGCCAGAGGCTATAGCCATGTTGTGCTGCAAGGGGCAAGATGTGATGGGAAATAAGAGACGTGTGAAAGTGCTATGCAAGGCAAGCGCTGGAGTGTGAGGCTTAGTTTGTCTCAGTTTATTCCTATAGTCCAGGACCACACCATGCAGGAATCTTCTCTATACACGCACACACTACAACAACACAGCAGCTGCACATCTAGAGACAAAGCAGCAGAGAATCAGAGAGCAGGAGGTGGCGAATAGTCAAATAGGTTTTGTTTTCCAGTGAAGACAGAAAGATACATAGAGAGCGAGCGAGGGAGGGCAGAAAATGAGCAGAATTGAAGGGCTAAAGCGTTGGAAAAGTGTGGAGGGAGGGAAGGAGGGAGGGGGACAAAAGGGCCATTGTAAAGGGGAAGAAGTGTCCCCAGAAAGGAGGGAGAGAGAAAAGAAAGAAAGCCACCACTTGCTGGTCCCTTGGCCCTATTGTGAGTGGAGCTGCGGAGGGAAAAGCAGCCACGCATGACAGATGTCCCTGGCTATTGTTCTAGCCATCAGCTAGATCTCTCTCCCAGGCTCCTACCATCAGCCTCCTCTTTCTCTCTGCCTCCTGGTCAGCCTGGGTCTGGACAGGATTCCATGAGACAGCCTCCCCTCCTCTGCGACTGGGAGAGCTGGGAAAGACATCCCACTCTTTCTTGACTCACGGTCTCGCCACTCTCCATTCTGCAGCCCTGTGGAGTCGGAAGTCTGGGACGGGCGTTGTGTGTGTGTGTGCGCACTACACACACACACACACTTTTCCCCCATTAGTATTTAGGCCTACTTCAATTAATTATAATTGATTTGTACACACAGACAAAACAACACACATCCCAGAACAACAATGCAAAGTGCTGTGTCATGCTTTTGTTATTGTTGACTTGAGAATGAGAAGGTGTAGCTAGAAGCTGCATCTTGAGTCAGAGCGGCAGTGATGCCATGCATTCCTCATTCAGTCTACTCACCATGTGGCCAACCTACAGAGCCAGCGTGTCAGCCTGTCACTCAAAGCAACACTGTGCCAGTGGGGATGTGAAAATAACAATGGGCCAGTCTGGTTAATGGCTGAGAGAAACTAGCACACAATCAGTCATTTCTCACACTGTCTGCTCTCTCCTCTGTTCTTTCAGACAAAGATACACACATACAAACACACTCAATCACTCTACAATCAGTTACCCCTAGAAAACCCCACCCCCCCATGCCGGTTAACGTTAATTTCAAAACATAGACACGCACAAGCACAAAAGCACATTCCAATTTGTAATGCCTTCACAAGCTGCATTGGTATTAAGGGGGAAATGTGAGAGAGACAGAGACAGACAGACGATCCAATCAGAGTGAAAAAGGCTTTTTTTGTACGCAATTAATGTTTACCACAAGAATCAATGGCCACCTGTTTAATCATTCAGTGAATTTAAGCAGTACAGAGACAGAGACACAGAAGCTCTACAGTAACGCCCAGGAGGTGTTTCACCTTCAGCACAACAATAGTTTCTGTCTATTAACATCTCTTTCCTTCCCCTGTCTTTCTTTATCAAACTTAGCTTCCGATGAGAAGATGGCCCAATTGACCTATATTTCTCCTTAAAGGCAGTCAGTAAGTCAGTCAATCAGCTCTCAGTAACGTCAACAGAGGAGCAAAATCAGCATGCAACTCTTACACAACATTGTCATTAGTCAGTAAACGACCCACACAGTCTGAGTGTGTACTTGACTTCACTGTTGAAACCCAGACTCGTCACACAAAACATTGATTTCTGGATTTCTTATTTTCCGCTTTGAAAGAGCCAAAAGCTATTTCTTGCACTGCAGGAAATGCAGAAGAGCCTTGTGACTTAAAACACATTCACTGAAAACCCACACTAACACACAAATACAGTGCCTTCGGAAAGTATTCAGACCCCTGGACTTTTTTCCACATTTTGTTACGTTACAGCCTTATTCTAAAATTGATTAAATTGTTCCCCCCCCCCCCCTCATCAATCTACACACCATACCCCATACTTCTTGGGTATGACGCTACAGTACAAGCGTGGCACACCTGTATTTGGGGAGTTTCTCCCATTCTTCTTTGCAGATCATTACAAGCTGTCAGGTTGGATGGGGAGCATTGCTGCACAGCTTTTTTCAGGTCTCTCCAGAGATAATCAATAGAGATCAAGTCCGGGCAATGGCTGGGCCACTCAAAGACATTCAGAGACTTGTCCCGAAGTCACTCCTGCATTGTCTTGGCTGTGTGCTTAGGGTCGTTCTCCTGTTGGAAGGTGAAGCGCCGCCCCCAGTCTGAGGTCCTGAGCGCTCTGGAGCAGGTTTTCATCAATGATCTCTCTGTACTTTACTCCGTTCATCTTTGCCTCAATCCTGACTAGTCTCCCAGTCCCTGCCACTGAAAAACATCCTCACAGCATGATGCTGCCCCCACTATGCTTCATCATAGGGATGGTGCCAGTTTTCCTCCAGATGTGACACTTGGCATTCAGGCCGAATAGTTCAATCTTGGTTTCATCAGACCAGAGAATCTTGTTTTTCATGGTCTGAGAATCTTTAGGAGCCTTTTGGCAAACTCCAAGTGGGCTGTCCTGAGAAGTGGCTTCTGTCTGGCTACTCTACCTAAAAGGCCTGATTGGTAGAGTGAATTCACCACAGGTGGAGTCCAATGCACCTGAGCTACATTTCAAGTCTCTCTGAATACTTACATTTGAAATCGGAAGTTTACATACACTTAGGTTGGAGTCATTAAAACTTGTTTTTAACCACTCCACAAATTTCTTGTTAACAAACTATAGTTTTGGCAAGTCGGTTAGGACATCTACTTCGTGCATGACACAAGTAATTTTTCAAATAATTGTTTACAGACAGATTATTTCACTGTATCACAATTCCAGTGGGTCAGAAGTTAACATACAAAGTTGACTGTGCCTTTAAACAGCTTGGAAAATTCCAGAAAATTATGTCATGGCTTAAGAAGCTTCTGATAGGCTAATTGACATCATTTGAGTCAATTGGAGGTGTACCTGTGGATGTATTTCAAGTCCTACCTTCAAACTCAGTGCCTCTTTGCTTGACATCATGGGAAAATCTAAAGAAATCAGCCAAGACCTCAGAAAGAAAATTGTAGACCACCACAAGTCTGGAAATTGCTCCCAAGGATGAACCAAACGCCTGAAGGTACCATGTTCATCTGTACATACAATAGTACGCACGTATAAACACCATGGGACCATGCAGCCGTCATACTGCTCAGAAAGGAGACTCGTTCTGTCTCCTAGAGATGAACGTACTTTGGTGCTAAAAGTGCAAATCAATCCCAGAACAGTAAAGTACCTTGTGAAGATGCTGGAGGAAACAGGTACAAAAGTATCTAGATCCACAGTAGAATGAGTCCTATATCGACATAACCTGAAAGGCCGCTAAGCAAGGAAGAAGTCACTGCTCCAAAACCTCCATAAAAAAAGCCAGACTACAGTTTGCAACTGCACATGGGGACAAAGATCATACTTTTTGAATAAATGTCCTCTGGTCTGATGAAACACAAATAGAACTGTTTGGTCATAATGACCATCATTATGTTTGGAGGAAAAAGGGGGAGGCTTGCAAGTCGAAGAACACCATCCCAACTGTGAAGCATGAGCGTGGCAGCATCATGTTGTGGGGGTGCTTTGCTGCAGGAGGGGCTGGTGCACTTCACAAAATAGATGGCATCATTAGGAAAGAAAATTGTGGATATATTGAAGCAACATCTCAAGACATCAGTCAGGAAGTTAAAGCTTGGTCGCAATTGGGTCTTCCAAATGGACAATGACCCCAAGCATACTTCCAAAGTTGTGGCAAAATGGCTTAAAGACAACAAAGTCAAGGTATTGGAGTGGCCATCACAAGCCCTGACCTCGATCCTATAGAACATTTGTGGGCAGAACTGAAAAAGCGTGTACGAGCAAGGAGGCCTACAAACCTGACTCAGTTACACCAGCTCTGTCAGGAGGAATGGGCCAAAATTCACCCAATTTATTGTAGGAAGCTTGTGGAAGGCTACCCAAAACATTTGACCCAAGTTAAACAATTTAAAGGCAATGCTACCAAATACTAATTGAGTGTATGTAAACTTCTGACCCACTGGGAATGTGATGAAAGAAATAAAAGCTGAAATAAATAATTCTCTACTATTATTCTGAGATTTCACATTCTTAAAATAAAGTGATGATCCTAACTGACCTAAGACAGGGAATTTTTACTCGGATTAAAATGTCAGGAATTGTGAAAAACTGAGTTTAAATGTATTTGGCTAAGGTGTATGTAAACTTCCAACTTCAACTGTATATAAATAAGGTATTTCTGTTGTTTCTTTTCAATACATTTGCAAACATAAAAATAAAAAATAAACTGTTTTCGCTTTGTCATTATGGGGTATTGTGTGTAGATTGCTGAGGATTTTTTATTTTATTTAATCCATTTTAGAATAAGGCTGGAACATAACAAAATGTGGAAAAAGTCAATGGGTCTGAATACTTTCTGAAGTGATTCCTCAAGAAAACACAGACAAAAGAACATGATTTTGGGGATTTTCACAAAATGCAATCCCTAGAATAGTCCTTTGGAGGAAGTATTGTTGACATATATTTGACATGTGTCTAAAAGCATAACTGAGAATTGATTGATAAAAGTTAGCATATTTATGACATTTTGGCAAAAAATGTTTATTTTCAATATATTGTTGAACATAACATACTCTACGTGGAAATCAAAGTTCAAGAGTAGGATTTCTGCTACTTTTAGAGTTATGATCCAATTTGTAAGCATTACCAACAGAGTGAATGTGAAAATGGATTCAAAATGGACACCCTTTGCTGGTGATTTGCAGGATGTGCAATGATTGTCTATCATGCCAATTTCTCTGTATAAGATGCTTTGTATAAAATGTTTGCTTTGTAGCATCTACAGTTGAAACATTATGGAGTCTTGAAGGAGGCCTGGGTATGCCCCACATATCATGAATATGCCATCTTTGCTTAATTACTTCTCAATTATGATTTTAGATACAAATGTAAAATATATGTCAACAATCCTTCCTCCATGTAGCCTACTTTTGACCAGCTAATAGACTAATCACAGATCAAGCAACATGATGGACTAAACGTTCAAATCCTGTTGCGGCAAGATTATTTAGCTGTGACAATACAAGTCAAATTAAGATCCTATATCTGTAAGGCCTAGAGTCTGTACCTCAGCCTAGGCCACCAGTCAAATTAAGTCAAATTAATTAATGTAAACGTTTAGCCCCCTGTGTGCACCATCACGCACACACATACACACAGCAATACCCTGGTCCCCTGGTTCCTACAAGTTTAGGTGACCCCAGTCAACATCAATCAGATAGGACACAACAGGGAGAGGCGACACTGGGGAAAGCCCTGGTCCACAACGGTTTTAATAAGCACATGCTGGATCGGATGGTATTGTTGGATAGAAGGATGCAGAGCAGATCGGCTCCTTTTCTCCTGGCTCAGCGTAGGCTATAAGCCAAGCATTGTCCTGTCCAGACCTGGGTTTAAAATCATTAAAACAAATTTAAAATCATTAAAACAAATGAATCTGTGCTTGATTGAGATAGCCTGGCTTAATGGACCAATATAATAGTCCCAAAACTGCTAAATCTGCCCAATTGTTACTCCTGGCAGGCTAAAGTAAACGCTCAAAAGTACTTGAAAGATATGCCAGCTGCATACCACCCTGCATACCACTGCTGGCTTGCTTCTGAAGCTAAGCAGGGTTGGTCCTGGTCAGTCCCTGGATGGGAGACCAGATGCTGCTGGAAGTGGTGTTGGAGGGCCAGTAGGAGGCACTCTTTCCTCTGGTCTAAACAAAAATCCCAATGCCCCAGGGCAGTGATTGGGGACACTGCTCTGTGTAGGGTGCTGTCTTTCGGATGGGATGTTAAACGGGTGTCCTGACTCTCTGAGGTCATTAAAGATCCCATGGCACTTGTCGTAAGAGTAGGGGTGTTAACCCCGGTGTCCTGGCTAAATTCCCAATCTGGCCCTCAACCATCATGGTCACCTAATAATCCCCAGTTTACAATTGGCTCATTCATCCCCCTCCTCTCCCCTGTAACTATTCCCCAGGTCGTTGCTGCAAATGAGAACGTGTTCTCAGTCAACTTACCTGGTAAAATAATGGATAAAATAAAAAAAATAAAAAATAATATCAACCATTATTTGAACCCAGGTCTTGTCCAGCCTTCACCACAAATCAACAGCAATTATGCTGAGGCCCTGGATGCATGAGCTATACAGATGAGTGGATCATCTATTTGGGAGGATTTAAGACTAATCTGCCATTTCTGTTCCACAAATCAAATCACAATGGGAATAGAATACATATCACATAAAGATAATGCACCGAAACATTGGTTAAAAAGCACATGGAAGCAGACAGAAGGGAACCGGGATTCTGAGAATAGACAGGAAGAAGAATATTTGTAAGGAGTCGGGGAATGGGACAAGATATAGAAAACAGACAACAAAACGGAAGCTCTAAGTTTCAAGAAGCCAAAATGACCTCCTGCTAGTTTAAAGCCCCTGCATGGACACACTGTGCTGTGCTATGTTGTGCTGTGGGCCTACATGGGAATCTGTAGGTGTCTTTTTAGAGGCAGGCTGAGCTCTGTAATATCTTTCAGAGACATAAAAGTTATTTTGACTGTGGGGAACACCATTATACCATAATCCCATGTCTTGTGTTAGAGATAAAAGTTATCAGCACAGTATGAAATACCAAAGCTTGCCACGCCTTTCATCCTGCAACGTGTGTACCGCAGTAATGGTGTCATGGCCAGGGAGAAAGGGGAAGTGTTGTTCTGGTCTGTAGGGTATTGCAGGTTGTCTCTGTCAGTTAGCCCCCCCCTCCCCTCCCTTCCTTCCTTCCTTCCTCAGTTCCTCTCTCCCTCTGATTGCTCTGGATGGTCATTTCATTACCCTTCATTCCCAGACACTTACAATCCTATTACCTAGCTCCAGCCTTGGCTTTCAGCCACAGCTCCAGTGTGTGTGCGTGCGTACGTCCATGTGTGTGTGTATGATCCGTCCTCGGCCTCCGCTCTACCGTACCACAACGCAGCAGACACAAGACATTGATCTGGGTTGTAAAGGCACTGGGCAGCTACAGCATGGACGCATCAAAGACATGACAACTCAGAGGTTCACAGCATCAGCAGGATCAATAGAGAGGAGACAGGCGCGAGGCTTCAAAGGACATGCAGGGGAAGAGTTAACACTGTCGGATAATGTCATCAATGGACTGCTAGGCTATAGAAGAACTCTGTAGATGAACAGCCAGATTAAATGGTTAAATCACACTGTTTCACAAATATTATTAGTGTATTTTTTTCTACAATTAGTTTTTATTGCTTTTCCATTGAACTCAAATCGAGCATATTTTAACCTCGTACAACATCAACATACAGTGAGCTCCAAAAGTATTGGGACTGTGACATGTTTTTTTTGCTCTGTACTCCAGCACTTTAGATTTGAAATAATACAGTAAGCTTTAATTTGAGTGTATTTTCATCCATATCGGGTGAACCGTTTAGAAATTACAGCACTTTTTGTAAATAGTCCCCACATTTTAGGAGACAAAGTATTGGGACAAATTCACTTATATGTGTATTAAAGTAGTCAGAATGTTTGTATTTGGTTCCCAATTCCAAGCATGCAATAATTACATCAAGCTTGTGACTCCACAAACTTGTTGGATGCATTTGATGTTTGTTTTAGTGGCATTTCAGATCATTTTGTGCCCAATAGAAATGAATGGTGAATAATGTATTATGTCACTTCTATTGTAAATAAGAATAGAATATGTTTCTAAACACTTCTACATTAATATGGAAGCTACCATCAAATTAAATGACATTTTATTGGTCACATACACATATTTAGCAGATGTTATTGCGGGTGTAGCGAAATGCTTGTGTTCCTAGCTTCAATATTGCAGTAGTATCTAAAAACGATTCACAACAATACACACAAATCTAAAAGTTAAAGAACGGAATAAAGAAATATATAAATATTAGGACGAGCAATGTCGGAGTGGTATTGACTAAAATACAGTAGAATAGAATACAGTATATACATATGAGATGAGTAAAGCAGTATGAAAACATTATTAACGTGACTAGTGTTCCATTATCTAAAGTGGCCAGTGATTCCAAGTCTATGTAACAGATGTATAATGTACTCTCCATGCGTTGTGTTCTCAAAATAAATCACTTCGGCCAGTGGTCCCAGTTGAGCATCATTTATTTCTGTTGTTAAATGGGAAACAGCAAGTTAGCTGTGCAGGGCTTAACAGTATTGATGGCTGTCGATGGCAAAATCCCTTGCATCACATTTTCCTACTGGGCGAACAAAATACACAAATACAATACAAAATATAACATGTGTAAATACCTGTTGTTAAATGGGAAACAGCACGTTAGTTGTGCAGGGCTTAACAGTATTGATGGCTGTCGATGGCAAAATCTGTAGCATGAAGACAACTGTGTTAGCAGTGGCTTATGTGACCATGACATCGGTGTATGCTAGCTAACACACTTATTTACAGCAATCATATGCCAAAGCACATCCCAGAAGCCCCTCAATCCCTAACAGGTACCATATACCCACACATGTATAAATCAGTAACGTACAGCAAACTTGTACACATTGTAAAATAGAAAACAGTATTCAGAACGTGACCTACCCCTTGCATCACATTTTCCTACTGGGAAGACCTGACGTTCGCGATCTCCATCTATCTGCAAGCGGGGCCAATCACAACACACCTTATTGTCATCAGAGTTGAACTAACCAATACGAATGCTTGAACATTAAATACACATTTCTTTAGAGGCAAGTGGAAACATAACCAACCCTGTTACATCTATGTACATTTGAAGTCGGACGTTGACATACACCTTAGCCAAATACATTTAAAAACTCAGTTTTTCACAATTCCTGACATTTAATCCAAGTAAAAAGTCCCTGTCTTAGGTCAGTTAGGATCACCACTTTATTTTAAGAATGTGAAATGTCAGAATAATAGTAGAGAGAATTATTTATTTAAGCTTTTCTTTCTTTCTTTTTTCACATTCCCAGTGGGTCAGAAGTTTACATACACTCAATTAGTATTTGGTAGCATTTAAATTGTTTAGCTTGGGTCAAACATTTTGGGTAGATTTCCACAAGCTTCCCACAATAAATTGGGTGAACTTTGGACCTTTCCTCCTGACAGAGCCGGTGTAACTGAGTCAGGTTTGTATGCCTCCTTGCTCGCACATGCTTTTTCAGTTCTGCCTACAAATGCTCTATAGGGCTGGGGTGAGGGCTTTGTGATGGCCACTCCAATACCTTGACTTTGTTGTCCTTAAGCCATTATGCCACAACTTTGGAAGTATGCTTGGGGTCAGTGTCCATTTGGAAGACCCATTTGCAAACAAGCTTTAACTTCCTGACTGATGTCTTCAGATGTTGCTTTAATATATCCACATAATTTTCTTTCCTAATGATGCCATCTACTTTGTGAAGTGCACCAGTCCCTCCTGCAGCAAAGCACCCCCACAACATGATGCTAGCACCCCCGTGCTTCACAGTTGGGACGGTGTTTTTCGGCTTGCAAGCCTCCCCCTTTTTCCTCCAAACATAACGATGGTCATTATGGCCAAACAGTTCTATTTGTGTTTCATCAGACCAGAGGACATTTCTCCAAAAAGTACAACCTTTGTCCCCATGTGCAGTTGCAAACCGTAATCTGGCTTTTTATGGCGGTTTTGGAGCAGTGGCTTCTTCCTTGCTGAGCAGCCTTTCAGATTATGTCGATATAGGACTCGTTTTACTGTGAATAAAGATACTTTTGTACCTGTTTCCTCCAGCATCTTCACAAGGTCCTTTGCTGTTGTTCTGGGATTGATTTGCACTTTTCGCACCAAAGTACGTTCATCTCTAGGAAACAGAACGCGTCTCCTTCCTGAGCGGTATGACGGCTGCGTGGTCCCATGGTGTTTATACTTGTATGCTATTGTTTGTATAGATGAACGTGGTACCTTCAGGCGTTTGGAAATTGCTCCCAAGGATGAACCAGACTTGTGGAGGTCTACAATTTTCTTTCTGAGGTCTTGGCTGATTTCTTTTGATTTTCCCATGGTGTCAAGCAAAGAGGCACTGAGTATGAAGGTAGGCCTTGAAATACATCCACAGGTACACCGCCAATTGACTCATTCAGCCTATCAGCAGCTTCTAGAGCCATGACATCATTTTCTGGAATTTTCCAAGCTGTTTGAAAGGCACAGTCAACCTAGTGTATGTAAACTTCTGACCCACTGGAATTGTGATACAGTGAATTATAAGTGAAATAATCTGTCTGTAAACATTTGTTGGAAAAATGACTTGTGTCATGCACAAAGTAGATGTCCTAACCGACTTGCCAAAACTATAGTTTGTTAACAAGACATTTGTGGAGTGGTTGAAAAATGAGTTTTAATGACTCCAACCTAAGTGTATGTAAACTTCCGACTTCAACTGTATATTGGGCAGCAGCCTCTAAGGTGCAGGGTTGCGTAACCGGGTGGAATCTGGCTAGTGATGGCTATTAAACAGTTTGATGGCCTTAAGATAGAAGCTGTTTTTCAGTCTCTTGGTCCCAGCTTTGATGCACCTGTACTGACCTCGCCTCCTGGATGACAGCGGGGTGATCAGGCCGTGGCTCGGGTGGTTGATGTCCTTGATGATCTTTTTGGCCTTCCTGTGACATCGGGTGCTGTAGGTGTCCTGGAGGGCGGGCAGTGTGTCCCCGGTGATGCGTTGGGCAGACTGTACCACCCTCTGGAGAGCCCTGCGGATGCAGGCGGTGCAGTTGCCGTACCAGGCGGTGATGCAGCCCGACAGGATGCTCTCAGTTGTGCATCTGTCAAAGTTTGTGAGGGTCCAAGCCAAATTTCTTCAGCCTCCTGAGGTCGAAGAGGCGCTGTTGCGCCTTCTTCACCACACTTTCTGTGTGGGTGGACCATTTCAGATCTTCAGTGATGTGTACACCGAGGACATTGAAGCTTTCCACTTTCTCCACTGTGGTCACATCAATGTGGATAGGGGCGTGCTCCGTCTGTTGTTTCCTGAAGTCCACGATCAGCTCCTTTGTTTTGTTGACATTGAGTGAGAGGTTATTTTCCTGGCACCACTCTCCCAGGGCCCTCACCTCCTCCCTGTAGGTTGTCTCGTCATTGTTGGTAATCAGGCCTACTACTGTTGTGTCGTCTGCAAACTTGATGATGAGTTGGAGGCGTGCGTGGCTACGCAGTCATGGGTGAACAGGGAGTACAGGAGGGGGCTGAGCATGCACCCTTGTAGAGCCCCTGATTTGAGGGTCAGCGAAGTGGAGGTGTTGTTTCCTACCTTCACCACCTGGGGGGCGGCCCGTCAGGAAGTCCAGGACCCAGTTGCACAGGGCTGGGTTCAGACCCAGGGCCCCGAGCTTAATGATGAGCTTGGAGGTTACTATGGTGTTGAACGCTGAGCTATAGTCAATGAACAGCAATCTTACATAGGTATTCCTCTTGTCCAGATAGGGCAGAGGGCAGTGTGCAGTGCAATGGCGATTGCATCGTCTGCGGATCTATTGGGGCAGTAAGCAAATTGGAGTGGGTGTCAGGTAAGGTAGAGGTGATATTATCCTTAACTAGCCTCTCAAAGCACATCATGATGACAGAAGTGAGTGCTACGGGGCGATAGTCATTTAGTTCAGTTACCTTAGCTTTCTTGGGTACAGGAACAATGGTGGACATCTTGAAGCAAATGGGGACAGCAGACTGCGATATGGAGAGATTGAATATGTTACGGTTAACATGCTTAAAATGTCTTACCCACGTCGGCCACAGAGAATGAGACTGTCCTTGGTAGCGGGCCGCGTCGGTGGCACTGTGTTGTCCTCAAAGCGGGCGAAGGTGTTTAGCTTGTCCAGAAGCAAGACGTTGGTGTCCGCGAGGTGGCTGGTTTTCCCTTTGTAGTCCGTGATTGTCTGTAGACCCTGCCACATATATTTAGTGTCTGAGCCGTTGAATTGTGACTCCACTTTGTCTCTGTACTGAAGTTTTGCCTGTTTGATTGCCTTACGGAGGAAATAACTACACTGTTTGTATTCGGCCATATTCCCAGTCACCTTGCCATGGTTATGTGGTCGTTCGCGCTTCCAGTTTACCGCAAATGCTGCCCTCTATCCACGGTTTCTGGTTTGGGTAGGTTTTAATAGTCACTGTGGGTACAACATCTCCTATACACTTCCTGATGAACTCAGTCACCGTATATTCGTTGATGTTATTCTCAGAGGCTACCCGGAAACATATCCCAGTACGCGTACTTCCTTATTACAGGTAGCCCTGAATGAATCGTGAATAATGATGAGTGAGAACTGTTCCAGTTGTGGTTTAATACTTTAGACATGTTAGGAAGAGGATATAGTTTTGTTGATGACTTGTCTAGAGTTGCATCCGCTCACAATTAAAATACCACCCTCTCCATATAATATTCCGGTTACATTGAGAAAGATTTAGTATAAGATTTAGTATAAGATCATTAATGAACATTGGGTCCTCTTCATCTGGGCAATAACAATTCAGTAGAGTGACTTTTTAATGTGCTAGGTTTCCCTTATAAAACGTCCATTTGGGTTTGTAGTAAATTCTGTAGACTTCAATGTGATTTTGTTTTTTTATCAATGAAAATGTATACTCCTCTGGATATTAAGTAGTAGGTGGAGGAGAATGACAACCCATCCCAAGCTTACCTAAACCTGATGACGGTGTTTTAATTTTTTTTTTTTATAAGAATATACCTTAATTCTTTTGACAGCCTCCACAATTCCATTGACATTCCATGGCACACATGTTCATGTATTCATAACACATTATATTGAAATGGGTCTTTACTAGGGTTGTGGCCGTCATGAAATATCAGCCGATTATTGTCATGCAAAAGACTGCCGCTCTCACCATCTTCACAGTAATTGAACGTTAATTAATATAAACAATATAAAAAGTCTAATAAATCAATGTAATATACACCATCACAATAAATCCTATATTTATTTTAGGCAGGTCTAAAGAAACATGATATAAAGAAAATGTATTTCAGAAGAACAGAATATGAGTTGGCCTACTGTATGGGCCAAGCCATAGGCTGTAGGTTTGTCCATTGATTTATAAGATAGTCTTATAAATCATATGCCATTATTTTATATTATATGGTTTTATAGTAAGAAGAATATAATGATAACTTTGCTGAATAAAATAGAAAGGATATTTTTTCCATTCCGAAGCTAGTGCGCATATGAATTGGCTATGTTGACCGTAAAAGTCATCATTTGAAACAGGTCCTATGCGCTAGATTTAGAGTTATTTGGCAACTTTAGTTGTGAATGATACAAACCTTAAAATGTCTTAGAAATAAAAACATAGATGGGCTGCATGATGTGACTATATGATATATTGATGATTTGAGAAAGTGCTCGGTTCCTTGCCTCAGGCTGCACTGTTCTCCCATCAAGTGATCATATTTTCACCCATCAGACTAATCTCAATTGATTCTGTAAAAGCAGTTAAGATTTAGAATGGCCACTTATCAAAAAATATATGTCATCTGTATGCAAACAATAGCAAACAGAGGCCGCTTTCTGCTTGTTCGGGTAAGCTACTCCGGTTATTTCACTCCACTCATCAACCACTGTTTGATGAGCATGCAGCCTCTCTGCCAGACAGGTGATATTTCGCTCAAACTCTGTATGCCTTGGGCTCTCCAATCCTGTTCCTGTAGCTACCCAATGCTTAATTTGGGAAACCAATTGAAATCTGTTTGGGAACATCAATACTAACATGTTTTCACAGCGAAACATTTCATTAAACTGTTGACAGCCCCTATGCTCGCTCAAGAAAGGAATGAAGGAGAGAGAGATGGAAACGCACAGTGGTGAGATATTCTGTAGCTAAAAAAGGTCATGTGTAAGCCTATTAATTATGAAAATATTAAAAAGTTCCCCATTTCTAGGCTATTCAAAATCAAATACAAATTCATTAGAATTGTAGGCTAACTCTGCACAATCAATGAACCAACAGCATTGCCTAGGCCTATATGTTCTCTCCCAGACTCATGGATAGAAAGTTTGGAGCTTAGCATAAGGTAACCATTTGATCCAGGATGCATAATAATGCAGTCAAAGGTGATTACTAGAATTTGTTTAATTTTGGAGCATAGGCTAGACCAACTATGTTCAGCTTTTTAAAATGTTTTCTTTCTGCTGTGCGTAATATGTAGTAGGCTATGTATTGTATAATGGCTCAATCACTATTTATTTTTTAATAAATGGGGGGGGGGGGGGTGCTTGGGCTCATATATAGGCCTATGCATAAGATTGAATATGCATATAGTGTTTTGAATGAATCATCACATTAGAGAGCACTGTCCATTTTGTTGTGTTAGGCTTTCAAACAACATCCACAACGACCATGTTTTCAGCTCAGCTCACAGTGAGGTGAGTTTTAAAAGCACATACTGTTTTGATGATGTGTTTGATGTGATTTTTGATTGCATTTGCATTGATGTCAGAGTGGTTAGAGGGACAATAAAGCCCTGAGTACCAGGCCATTAGCCAGGTCGTTAGCTAGTTGGGTACTACCAACACATGTCCAGAGAGCATAAAAGGAGATTACCATGACTCAATGGTCACGTGGAATTTTACTGTGGTCACCGCAATAGCCAAAGTCTTTACATATTTTTTGTCTCATATTGACTCCATACATTATGTAAGTTGTTGATTCACTACATAAATAGCTACAATTAAAATAGTATTGCTCAATCCTCAAGCTTCTTAGTGGGCATATATTAACAAGACAATAAATCCCTCATGTTCCTTTTTCACCTCTTCCCCTTTGATGCTTCCCATATAAACCTGTCCTGTTCTATTGCACAGATGAGAGAGTGACCTTATTGGTGCCGCTGTAGAGGTCTTTCCCCTTAAATGCAGGTTATTGGTCAGTGACTATGTCTCTGTGCAATACAAAATAAAATATATACATTATAAAGTCTTGACCAGACTTAAAGTGGAACTCGCAGCATTTTAGCAATAAGAAACCTTATTAAAATCTGCTCATATACACCCCCAGGAAGAATATGATGCTTTTTTTTGTTGACATTGGAGCACTTCTGTTTACAGGCAGTAGCAACAGCGCAACTTTAGATCATTAGAAAGCATTCGCCAAAAGCCCCAATACACCTGAACGGATTTCTGAAAATATGTAAATACCACGGGAGTCCTCTTACATTTGGGAACTATTCATCAACAACAAAAAGATCAACAACAAATGTTGGCCAGAGCGAGATGAGCTAACATCTAACAAGGGAACAGCTTGTAGTTGGTTGACAGAAATTGCACTGATAAACAAATGGGGAATAGTAGTCTGCTCGCCCTTCTGCAGCTTGCCTGCCAGTGCATGTTTGTCCCAACCCACGTTTTGACAACTCAATGGGAACTTGCCTGCCTACCCGCCCATTTGATCGATGCCAAATACATTTCATTGACAACTAAGAGGTACGCTAACTGCGGATAAAAGCCGTTCAAGTTCAGCATAGCTAGCTAGCAAAGTGAATCACTGAACAAAAATATAAATGCAACATGTGAAGAGTTGGTCCCATTTCATGAGCTGAAATAAAAGATTGCAGAAATTGTCCATACGCACAAAAAGCTTATTTATCACATTTTTTGCATAAATTTGTTTACATCCCTGTTAGTGAACATTTCTTCTTTGCCAAGATAATCCATCCATCTGACAGGTGTGGCATATGAAGAAGCTGATTAAACAGCATTATCATGACACAGGTGCACTTTGTGCTGGGGACAATAAAAGGCCACTCAAATGTGCAGTTATATCACACAACACAATGCCACAGATGTCTCAAGTTTTCAGGGAGTGTGCACTTGGAATGCTGACTGCAGGAATGTCCACCAGAGTGTTGCAGAGAATTTTATGTTAATCTTCTCTACCATAAGCCACCTTCGTCATTTTAGAGAATTTGGCAGTAGGTCCAACTGGCCTCACAACCGCAGACCACGATTAACCATGCCAGCCAAGGGTCTCCACATCCGACTTATTCACCTTTGGGATCGTCTGAGACCAGCCACCCGGACAGCTGATGAAACTGTGGGTTTGCACAACTGAAGAATTTCTGTACAAACTGTCAGGGAACCATCTCAGGGAATCTCATCTGTGTGCTCATCGTCCTCACAAGGGTCTTGACCTGACTGCAGTTCGGTGTTGTAACCAACTTTAGTGGGCAAGTGCTCACCTTTGATGGCCACTGGCACGCTGGAGAAGTGTGCTTTTCACGGATGAATCCTGGTTTCAACTGTACTGGGCAGATGGCATGTAGGGTGTCGTGTGGGCCAGCGGTTTGCTGATGTCAACGTTGTGAACAGAGTACCCCATGGGGCCGGTGGGGTTATGGTATGGGCAGGCATAAGCTACGGACAACGAACACAATTACATTTTTATCGATATCAATTTGAATGCACAGAGATACGTAACAAGATCCTGGGGCCCATTGTTGTGCCATTCATCCGCTGCCATCACCTCATGCTTCAGCATGATAGTGCACAGCCCCATGTCGCAAGGATCTGTACACAATTCCTGAAAGGTGAAAATGTCCCAGTTCTTCCATGGCCTACATACTCAGACATACCACCATGAGCATGTTTGGGATGCTTTGGATCGACGTGTACGACAATGTGTCCCAGTTACTGCTGATATCCAGCAACTTCGCACAGCCATTAAAGAGGAAAGGGACAACATTCCACAGGCCACAATCCACAGCCTGATCAACTCTATTCGAAGGAGATGTGTTGCGCTGCATGAGGCAAATGGTGGTCACACCAGATACTGACTGGTTTTCTGATCCATGCCCCAAATTTTTTAAGGTATCTGTGACCAACAGAGGCATATCTGTATTACCAGTTATGCGAAATCCATAGATTAGGGCCTAAATAATTGATTTTAATTGACTGAGTTCCTTATATGAACTGTAACTCAGTAAAATCTTTGAAATTGTTGCATGTTGCGTTTATATTTTTGTTCAGTGTAGCTAACTAAATGACACCTGAATCAAAAATGATATGAGTGGAAAAAGTTGGCCACTCACCCACTCATCCAATGACAAAATCATCCCAGCAGCTAGCTAACTTCATGCTCTGTGTTTTTATCTGGCTAAATAAATAGCTACATAAATAGATACGCTAGCCTATTAGCCACATTATGATTGACTTGTTAGTCTGATTGTATTGACATTCCCAGCCTTATTTACATTCATCAGTTTTTGTCCAAAATATTGAGTCATTGAAACGGAAACAGTCTTTCCCGAATGGCTGGAGGAAGCAAACAATGTACAACGCCAGCTGTGATTTACAACCTGCTAGAAGATACCCATGGACTTCAGTCATTGTGCTAATGCTAGTTAGCAATTGCGCTAGTCTTAGACTTAAACTTCCTTCAAAATGCACGCATCTGTCTCTAGGGAAGTAGATAAAGGGCCTCATTCCCAAAATATCCCTTTAAGCAAGGTGCGTTATGAAGGAGAATTAAAAAATATATATACATAGTATATATACACATTTATGATTCCATTGCCCAACTAGGACTAAATGAGACACTTCTTTTATGATTATTATTTTTTATACATTAAAAGAATGTCATTACACATAATCTCTGACAGTAAGGGGGTCTGGGTCGCTGCATGTTCAACTCCCATACCCATTCCCAACCACTGCGGAGTGAGTGTCAGCACTATGTGTCTATGCTATGTGCAGTCAACTAGCATAATTAGTGTTTTTGAAGTATGTAAATATAGTGATAATTATTAAGGAGTCCTGTCTAGGACTGGTTCTGCCTTCTGAGATAGATTTGACACTTCTAAAGTAGACATTGATCCTTTATCCTGGCCAGCATGATAGGCCTACCTCTTTTTTTTTTTAAGCAAAAGGAAAGGAATAGGCTATTCCTCGTAGGAAAACACTCTTCATATAATTCTCCAATTAAATGTATGCAAACAGATGCAGGCCTATAACCACTGGAGTAGCCTACGCTTCCGTTGTATTGCACGCTACCACATGTGGGGAGCATTTGACCCATCGGGGAACAAAGCGGGCAGATCATTAAGAGCGGGGTGGTATAATGACTTGTAACATCAATGCAACATCTGCCTGCTCTGGGCACCAGTAGAGCCTAAGCGAGTGCGTCCATTTATTCACCTGATTTTTCGGAGTTAATCGGCTATATGTTCAGTTGGCCAAGCTACATTTCTTGTACATTCCACCTTGGGATTCAGTTAATGAATGAATGTGGATATAATTGTTCAACAAAGAGCTAGAGATAATAATTGATATGTGCTATAACCTTGAGAGGCTGTAGAGCCATCAGGGGTGTTCACTATTCAGGTGCTCATGCCTCCAGTTGTCTGAAGCTTCCTTTAAACTGTGGCCTGCGTCGTCCAGCAGTTACAGCCACTGACCCCGGCACACATGTATGCCAGAGTCGACATGGGTTCGAATCTGGCCCACTCACTGCCCTTTGACTCACCCTCCCCCATCTTTACTATAACTTCAATAAAAAGCTCAAAGAACTATGAAAGGAGTGGTCCTGCACTTCAAACCCCTGAAAATACAACTTTGAATAGAACCTGAAAATAAAACCAACACCTCATCTGCTCTCTATAACTACCACCTCATCCCCAACTTGACCACCACCATAGAGAGAGTGGCAGGTAGCCTAGTGGTTAGAGTGTTGGACTAGTAACCGAAAGGTTGCAAGATCAAATCCCTGAGCTGACAAGGTACAAATCTGTCGTTCTGCCCCTGAACAAGGCAGTTAACCCACCGTTCCTAGGCCGTAATTGAAAATAATAATTTGTTCTTAACTGACATGCCTAGTAAAATAAATAAATAGAGAAAGCAGTCAGAGCCAGTCTGCCCACCCACCAGGTCCCCTGTGGAGAAGAGGGCCTTGGAAGGTATTATCCATGATCCCCAGCTTTTTAAGCTTTTATTATCTCATTACAAGACAAGACCGGCAACCATTTTTATGTAGCTAGCATCCCCACCAGCCCCAGTCCCAGCACTGGACCACCAAGCCTCTTCCTCCCATCCCAAACCCCAATAAATCTGTCTCCCTAACCCCAGCCACTTGGCCCTCTCCATTTCATTTATACTACCAGACCTGTCCCCACTGTTTCCCCTAAAACAGAGAGAGAGGACGGGAAGAAGAAATAAATTGGGGAGAGGACAGAACATGAAATTAGATAGTATACAGCAGGAAAGGTGAGACTCTGAAAAGAGCCTCAAAGCTAGTGGCCGTGTGATAAACTCTGTGGTCTCCCAATATCCCCAACCCCCTCTCCTACTCCATCCCTCCTGCCTCTCCATTTCCCTGCCTGCCTGGCCCTACCCCTGCACCTCCTTTCCCCCTGCCTACCCCTACCTTGGTAGGCCTGCAGTGCAGTGCCCCATGCCCTGAGTGCGCTCACTGGAACGCAGGCCCACGTAAGAAAGGATCCCATTCACACAGCCTGCCTCCAGATGCTGGCTACAACACTCCTCCAGGCTATGGCAGGGAGAGAGAGAGCAAGGGAGCGAGTGAGCAGGAAAGAGAGATAGGAATCTGAAGGCCATCATTAACAGGCTAAATACATTTTAAAGATGACGTGCTGAACTGTTGACCCCTGGTGGTGATGTTAATAGGCCCGACCGTTATTGTTTTGTCTCAAACCATATATCAAACTGTAATATTAGTTCCCATTTCAAAGGTTTATTTGCTGTGAGGGACAAATTCTGTTATGTGTTACATCCACTATAATGACTGATTTAGTATTGGGCAATGTAGAAACAGGGAAGCTAAGGGGCTGTGTAAAGAAAGAGAGAGAGAAAGAAAGAAAGAAAAAGAAAGAAATAATTCCTTCTCGCTTTCAAGCAAAATAGTCTTACCTTTATCAAATCAATACTCTGGCTCTATTCTCTACCCTTCTGTGGCGCTGTTCAAAACCTGTAAAAAAAGAAAACCTTGGTTAAGACATAAGAAAACAACCAAGTACCATCATCGTGTGTGTGTTGCTAGTGTTTCACTCATGACAACCTTCAGCTGAACTGTGTCTTTCTGGTATGTGGACCATCTCAAACAGTGTTTCAATGGTGCAGTCCTTCAGCCATGCAGAAAATGAAAATAGCAACGAAGAGGACAGGGCAAAATACTACAAAACACACACATAGGAAACCTTAACTGCGGTACTTCTGTTCTGAGAGAGAAAGAGAGAGTTGAAAGAGAGAGGTCTGCCAGGAAATGGTGTGGGTGTTTGTGTCAGTAAGCACAAGGAGCTGATCGTGGACTACAGGAAACCGGGGGGTGAGCACGCCCTCATCCACATCGATGGGGCTGCAGTGGAGTGGGTTGAGAGCTTCAAGTTCCTTGGTGTCCAAATCCCTAAGGACTTAAAATGGTCCACTCACATGCGCACAGTCGTGAAGAAGGTGCGACAGCACCTCTTCCCCCTCATAAAGTTTAAAAGGTTTGGCATGGTCCCTCAAATCCTCAAAATGTTCTACAGCTGCACCATTGAGAGCATCTTGACTGGCTGCATCACTGCTTGGTATGGCAACAGCACCACCCTCGATCGCAAGGCGCTACAGAAGGTAGTGTGGACAGCCCAGTACATCACTGGGGCCACACACTCTGCCATCCAGGCCTGGAAAATTGGCCTTGAGTGACTCCAGCCACCCAAGCCATAGACTGTTCTCTCTGTACAGCAAGCGGTACCGGTGCATGAAGTCTGACACCAACAGGCACCTGAACAGCTTCTATCCCCAAGCCATAAGACTGCTAAATGGCTAACAGAATGGCTACACAGACTGAGTTGACCCTTGTATTTTATTGTTGTTGTTGCACTGTCTCTATGCACAGTCATAGGACTCTACACACTCACACACACTTCAACACACACATAACATGCACACACATTTATACTGACTCTACACACACGCACTCTTCATTTACCCTGCTGATACACTGTTAATCATAACATGTCCTGATGCCTAGTCACTTTACCCTTACACATATCTACCTCTATCAACTTAGTATCCCTGCACATTGTAAATATGGTATTGGAACTGACCCTGTAAATAGTATGCCTACTTTCTCATGTTCTTCTTATTGTGTGTTTTTATTCTACCTTATGTTATTTTAAGTGCATAATTGATATTGATTACAGCATTGTGGTACAGACACATTAAGCTTCATCCCTGCAAACGTTACTAGTACACCATGATGCACACACACACATACACACAACCAATCTGTACACACACACAGGAAGCCTTTACATACAAAAACACAGACAAGAACACAAAGAGAAACACATACAAACATACTCAGTGAAACACGCAATTTAACTGTTTTTAGGGGTCCCCTATAACCAACCCGATCACTGATCTAAGAAAATCAGCATTCCCTGTCCTAATACTAACCCAAGCAGGAAGCAAACACTGACAGGACCTAATCGATCTAAAACCAGGCTTATATCATGGTGGTTCTATGTCCAACACATCCACTGACCATGTTGAGGTCATTGCATACATCCCAATTGTTCTATCCATCAGAGAACATCCCTCCACCTCATGTAGTGCCCTGGCCTCCTCGCTGCCTCTGCTGAGGGCAGTGAATGAAGAGGAATCAAATTTAGGCGGTCTAACAACTCCCTCTTGTGGCATCTCTATGGTCTCACATCTAAAGTCAAACACATTTGCACATTGCATCCGCAAACAAATTTGCAATGGAAAGTTACAGCAAAGATACTGATAACTTCCCCTTTCATCTGTGGTTACAGTAGCATACCCTAAATGTTTAGATAACACGCTCGTGGTTAGGCCGTTGAACGATATTTAAATGAAGTTAATTAGGACTTACCTTCAGGCTATGATGTATTATCATGTTCAATCGAATTTGCTCTAGTGCCCACCAGCGTTCATGTGGGCATGGTGGCCTGTCAGATCTGGAGGTTGAGGCGCACGCAACTAGAAGGCAGCAGACATCTAACTTGATTACATGACACGTAGGCGGTGGCTAAAGTAGCCTAATTGGCAAATGTCCTTTGTCCTAATATGATTGTAGCCATACACTTAATGACGGATATGGAAATGTACCCATCTTACTTTGTCTGCTCGTGGGATTCGAACTAGGGACTTTTCGGTTACTGGCCCAACGTTCAAGTGTGCCAAGAAAGGTGAAATGACGCGTAAGGATACAAGTGTCTGGTCATCATTACACATGAACCACAGTAAATATGTACATGTCTGTGGTTTGTATATGTCATTACTTTTTAAACCAATATGCTATGACTATGTCCCCCAAAGATGATGCACCATTTATGTCTGTCTATTCACCTCATGAACGTATGCCAACAGTACTGCGTGGGCGTGCATGCCGGAGCCCTGAGAACCCAACAACAAACACCTGTTTTACTGGAAGTTACTGTGTGTAGTGTGCGGCAATACTTTCGTCCGCCTACCGTTACCATTCAATGGACCTTTACTATGTCTGTTACTATAATATCATGCCCATTGGCTAGCACTGTTTGCTTGGTTAGTTTCGTTTTCAGAGTGCCAGCAGCTTAGTCGTTTACGCAGTCATTTTACACGGATATGCAATGGCAAAGTAAACTCAACTCCGTCCTATGGACGGTATCCATATTACAGGGATCTAAACTAGAGCTATGATATGCATATGCATATCGAATGTATTTAATGCTTCCTCAATAGCAGATAGAATTTACATACTGGCCTATAGTAGTTTCAAATGGTCTCTATTTTACAGATAAGCCACTGACTATATCACAGGCCCCTTAATTTGAGTATATGTAGAGGTGGAATGGTATTATTGAAGTATTATAGACCATATATCCGTATAATAATACATAATAACTCCATATATCTTTTATAAGAAGGGGATGGTTTCTTGCACAATTTAGAGCAAACCGAAACATAAACAACTCACTAATTAGTGGTAAATTTGTAAAAAAAAAAAGAAAAAAAAAAGTGTGAATACAAACCAAATGTTATTGATCCCATGAAACTGTTGTTCCATAAGCAGGCTACCCTGCTATGTATTTTTTTTTATTCCCCCCTCCCCCTTAAGTATGTGAACGTAAATGTGATCCACGATCACTTCCGTAGCCTACATTATTAAATGCGTATATTTGCGTTATGCCTAACAGGGAAGTCCTCTCCTCCTCGTTCACCTTATTGCACCAAAACCTTATTCGGCCGCGACATTTTTTTTCCCTTTGCTAAACTTTTAAGAAATAGCCTAATAGTCAACAGGCTATGCTGTTGTAGATGGATTGACGTTACAACTGTACGATATACATATTCAGCTGTCTTCACATGAGTGAGGGAAGACGGAGAGAAGAAACGGAACGGAATTATATCTAACTCTTTTGAAATGTTTATAGCTGACTTTTATTGAGTTTGTGAACGGTAAGTTATTGATATCCTAAATATGTCTCATATTGGAGTTAAATTATGCAATAACTACACAGAAGATCGATTTTTATCAAACATTCAAGTTTTAATCGTTTTGGCAGCCTGTTGGTGCGTTCACTGCGCAATCGAAAGTGCTTTCTTCAGTTGAAGTTCGTCAACAATTTATAAGATCAAATATTTTTAGAATACAACTACCAACACTGTCATATAATTATAATTTATATCAACATGCATAAGCAGACCCATGATTATTCAGGCTATGATTATTTAAGGTCGGCCTTCCTCACTCTGTTTATGTCTTGACGTTATGTCTTGAGTTGTCTCTATGTTCTGCTATTCTAGGCCGACATGAAGTTCTCAAACTAGTGATTTTTAGTAGTCTAACTTATTTAAAATCATCATGGTTATGATCACTGTGGCTTATTAACCCATTATTATATGGTTGTTAGTAGTAAGTAAGTAGTTAAGTAGTTTAACTGTAAGAAGTACAGTGTAAGAATAAGTAAGTACCATAGGCTAGCTACACTGTACTTACAGGAATAATTCAACATTAGCCTAGGCCACTGTAATGTAAAGTGTCACCAGTGGTTGTTGTTGTTGTCGTCTGAGTTGCATGTGTATCAGGCCTACAATCATGATTGATTGTATGGTTTTCAAAACCCCCCTTTTTATTGAATGAACAAATGCATGTAAAAACAATTTATCTTACCCTACCATCCAGTGTTGTTTGGTCTCGAGACCATACATTGAATGTCTCGGTCTTGTATCAGTGTCGGATACATTGACTAAGTCTCGGACAGTGGGGACTCGTAATTTCTTCCTGAGACCAGCGGAGTAAAAAACGAATAATTACACTATATATACAAAAGTACAGTTGAAGTCGGGAAGATTAGAGTTGGAGTCATTAAAACTTGTTTTTCACCCACTCCACAATTTTCTTGTTAACGAACTATAGTTTTGGGAAGTCGGTTAGGACATCTACTTTGTGCATGACACAAGTAATTTTTCCAACAATTGTTTACAGACAGATTATTTCACTTATAATTCACCGTATCACAATTGCAGTTGGTCAGAAGTTTACATACACTAGGTTGGCTGTGCCTTTTAAACAGCTTGGAAAATTCCAGAAAATGATGACATGGCTTTAGAAGCTGCTGATAGGCTAATTGACATCATTTGAGTCAATTGGAGGTGTATCTGTGGATGTATTTCAAGGCCTACTTTCAAACTCAGTGCCTCTTTCAACCAAGACCTCAGAAAAACAATTGTAGACCTCCACAAGTCTGGTTCATCCTTGGGAGCAATTTCCAAACGCCTGAAGGGTCCAGTGCATCTGTACAAACAATAGTATGCAAGTATAAACACCATGGGACCATGCAGCCGACATACCGCTCAGGAAGGAGATGCGTTCTGTCTCCTAGAGATGAACGTACTTTGGTGCGAAAAGTGCAAATCAATCCCAGAACAACAGCAAAGGACCTTGTGAAGAGGCTGGAGGAAACAGGTACAAAAGTATCTATATCCACAGTAAAACGAGTCCTATATCGACATAACCTGAAAGGTTGCTCAGCAAGGAAGAAGCCACTGCTCGAAAAACACCATAAAAAAGCCAGACTACGGTTTGCAACTGCACATGGGGACAAAGGTTGTACTTTTTGGAGCAATGTCCTCTGGTCTGATGAAACACAAATAGAACAGTTTGGCCATAATGACCATCGTTATGTTTGGAAGAAAAAGGAGGATGCTTGCAAGCCGAAGAACACCATCCCACCGTGAAGCACGGGGGTGGCAGCATCATGTTGTGGAGGTGCTTTGCTGCAGGAGGGACTGGTGCACTTCACAAAATAGATGGCATCATGAGGAAAGAAAATTATGTGGATATATTAAAGCAACATCTCAAGACATCAGTCAGGAAGTTAAAGCTTGGTCGCAAATGGGTCTTCCAAATGGACAATGACCCCAAGCATACTTCCAAAGTTGTGGCAAAATGGCTTAAGGACAACAAAGTTAAGGTATTGGAGTGGCCATCACAAAGCCCTGACCTCAATCCTATAGAAAATTTGTGGGCAAAACTGAAAAAGCGTGTGCGAGCATGGAGGCCTACAAACCTGACTCAGTTACACCAGCTCTGTCAGGAGGAATGGGTCAAAATTCACCCAACTTATTGTGGGAAGCTTGTAGAAGTCTACCCGAAACGTTTGACCCAAGTTAAACAATTTAAAGGCAACCAAATTTGCTACCAAATACTAATTGAGTGTATGTAACCTTCTGACCCACTGGGAATGTGATGAAAGAAATAAAAGCTGAAATAAATCATTCTCTCTACTATTATTTTGACATTTCACATTCTTAAAATAAAGTGGGGATCCTAACTGACGTAAGACAGGGAATTTTTACTAGGATTAAATGTCAGGAATTGTGAAAAACTGAGGTTAAATGTATTTGGCTAAGGTGTATGTAAACTTCCGACTTCAAATGTATGTGGACACCATTCAAATTCGTGGATTTTGCTATTTCAGCCACACTCACTGCTGACATGCGTCTAAAATCGAGCACAGCCTCAGCCATGCAGTCTCCATGAAAAAACATTGGCAGTAGAATGTTCTTACTGAAGAGCTCAGTGACTTTCAACGTGGCACCGTCATAGGGATGGTACCTTGACAGCAAGTCAGTTCATCAAATTTCTGCGCTGCTAGAGCTGCCCTGATCAACTGTAAGTGCTGTTATTGTGAAGGGGAAACATCTAGGAGCAACAACGGCTCAGCCGCGAAGTGGTAGACCACACAAGCTCACTGAACGGGACCGACAAGTGCTGAAGCTCGTAGCGCGTAAAAATAATCTGTTCTCGGTTGCAACACTCACTACCGAGTTCCAAACTGCCTCTGGTAGCAACGTCAGCACAATAACTGTTCGTTGGGAGCTTCATGAAGTGGTTTTCCATGGCCGAGCAGCCGCACTTAAGCCTAAGATCCCCATGCGCAATGCCAAGCGTCGACTGAAGGGGTGTAAAGCTCGCAGCCATTGGACTCTGGAGCAGTGGAAAAGTGTTCTCTGGAGTGATGAATCACGCTTCACCATCTGGCAGTTGGATGGACGAATCTGGGTTTGACGGATGCCAGGAGAACGCTACCTGCCCCAATGCATAGTGCCAACTGTAATGTTTGGTGGAGGAGGAATAATGGTCTGGCACTGTTTTTCATTGTTCAGGTAGGGCCCTTAGTTTCAGTGAAGGGAAATCTTAACACTACAGCATACAATGACATTCTAGGTGATTCTGTGCTTCCAACTTTGTGGCAACAGTTTGGGGAAGGCCCTTTCCTGTTTCAGCATGACAATGCCCCCATGCACAAAGCGAGGTCCACACAGAAATGGTTTGTCGAGATCGGCTTGGAAGAACTTGACTTGAGGCCAGGGCTCTGTGCAGGCAACCCCATCGAACACCTTTGGGATGAATTGGAACGCTGACTGCGAGCCAGGCCTAATCTCCCAACATCAGTGCCCGACCTTAATAATGCTCTTGTGGCTGAATGGAAGCAAGTCCCTGCAGCAATGTTTCAACATCTAGTGGAAAGCCTTCCCAGAAGAGTGGAGGATGTTATAGCAGCAAAGGTGGGACCAACTCCATATTAATGCCCATGATTTTGAAATGAGATGTTCGATGAGCAGGTGTCCACATACTTTTGGTGATGTAGCATATCGGCTTCATTCATTCAGCGCATAAAAGCGATTCGCCAGGCAAAATATATACACCCTTTTCTTGAAACAATATTATCTTATCGCCTATTGAAACCTTGGATTCCTACTTTAATAGTAACATTACTGTCCTTTACTTTAATTAAAAAATATCCTCAAACTTTGTCAGAATTTCGTTGACTCGCTGGTAGGGAAGAGTGGAGGAAATAGTTTGACATTTGCAAGCTCACTATTAGTAAGGGTTGACAGAAGGTAATATTAACAGGCTTTATGTTATTCCCTATTATAGACATGTTTGCACAGTAGCAAACCTGTAGGACATAGGCCTTCAGTGTGTGATTGGACCTAGGCCTTCAGTGTCTGACAGGCTCCTGATGCTGAAAGGACAGCAACCGTAATACCAGCGCACTCATGTAAGAGAGTGCACTTTTTTTAAATCACAAAAGGCCAGTGGTGTAGTAGAGGCTATAAGCAGGTATAAGCCATATACCCACTTTGTTTTTCAGTGGGCATTGCCTATACTCACTTCTTAATCCCTTCTGTTACGTATCAAAGTAATTTAGTGGAGGTATACGACTTGTTAATTATGTAGTACAATAGAGAAATCATGCACGAAGTAACCTACACAATTGCAAAGCATGTGAAATATATTCACATCCGTGCAGCACACATAGCCTAGTTTCAGCAGAATATAATCTGCAGGCAGCAAGAGCATGCAGCTCTCAACTGGTTGTCACATGGAGCAGCTCACAGAATAATGACATCAGTAGCTGGTAGGTAGGAAAGAATTAAAGGGCAATTACACCCTCCAAAAATATATTTGTCAATTTTTCCAAGACCTCAAAAATGGTCTCATGATGTGGTTTAAGCGTTGTTGTGGACTTAGAACATCACATCTGTCATTTTTTGTATTTTATTTTAAAAAGTGTGATTTTGACAGTGAAAATCTGAAAAATCTATAGGAAAATCTAGGATTTTTCACACAGGGCACCTTACCTTCACACAGGACCCACTTCTCCAGGCACCCCTACACTACTGCATAGGGCCGATGGAAAGACAGCAGTCTTATCACTCTGAGATAATAAGCCAGTAGGTCCCAATCATAAGAATACAAAAACACAACCATTAGGCTAAGCATTTCCCAATCTCAATTTACAACTATTACTTCACATTGCAAAAAACATTTCACGTTTTGCACCAAAGGTGATGTAAAGTTTAAATGCAACAATGTTTCACACACAAGTTATTTTCAAAGCGATGGCTAACAACAGCATGAGAGTTGCAATAATTAACACAGTTCCACTCACCACATGATGATAATTTGAAACTTATTTTTGAAAGTTATTCTTGAAAAGGGAGAAGCCAACAAATTAGCAACAACGTCCTCTTCGATAACACCTGGTGCAGCTGCTGCAAACTAGCCTACAACAAAAGCTAGCTAGCTAGACTGTGGGAAAACTACTTCTAGCTATTGCACAGTGACCTGTTGGCCGTCGAGAAGGCAGAAGTTTCCATGTTTTCGTAAAAACGGTCCCACCCATTACGAGTCAATGTAATTGGTTGATTCCACTCTCACTCCAAAATGTGGGGTGACACTAATACAGTTGAATGGCAGATGCCTTCAATCAAGCTTCTGATGGCCTAGCCAATGACAGACTTAGCTAGCTGAGACCACCAAAGAAAAATCCTGATAGAATTTTTTTGCTAACCCTTTCCTTTCTAACAAAAACTGAAAAGATTGAATCAGAACATAATTGAAAATAATAATATTATTATTTTTTTTTAATTATTTTATAAATCCTTAGCCTTTCTCTGAAAGCATAGATGGCCCTCATTGTTCTCCACTGTCTTTGGGTTAGTAGACATTTGTAGAGTGGCTCTATTTGCAATCGGCATGCATTTTTTTTCGCCATTCTGAATGTGTAAAGAATAAATGTCCATACAGTATGTTCTTCTGAAATATGAACACAGAAATATTGGACATTTTGAACTTTTATTATGTTGATGATTTGACAAAATTACAGTCATGGTCTTGCATTGGACTCACATTTTTCTGGTCTCTGTCTTGACTCTGTTTCGGACCTCTTGCTCCCCTCCTGGTATTGGTCTTGAGTCGGTCTCACCCCCCTCCGGTCTTGGTCTTGAGTCGGTCTCACCCCCCTCCGGTCTTGGTCTTGAGTCGGTCTCACCCCCCTCCTGGTATTGGTCTTGAGTCGGTCTCACTCCCCTCCTGGTATTGGTCTTGAGTCGGTCTCACTCCCCTCCTGGTATTGGTCTTGAGTCGGTCTCACCCCCCTCCGGTCTCTGTCTTGACTCTGTTTCGGACCTCTCGCTCCCCTCCTGGTATTGGTCTTGAGTCGGTCTCACTCCCCTCCTGGTATTGGTCTTGAGTCGGTCTCACCCCCCTCCGGTCTTGGTCTTGAGTCGGTCTCACCCCCCTCCGGTCTTGGTCTTGAGTCGGTCTCACCCCCCTCCGGTCTTGGTCTTGAGTCGGTCTCACCCCCCTCCGGTCTTGGTCTTGAGTCGGTCTCACCCCCCTCCGGTCTTGGTCTTGAGACGGTCTCACCCCCCTCCGGTCTTGGTCTTGAGTCGGTCTCACCCCCCTCCGGTCTTGGTCTTGAGTCGGTCTCACCCCCCTCCGGTCTTGGTCTTGAGTCGGTCTCACCCCCCTCCGGTCTTGGTCTTGAGTCGGTCTCACCCCCCTCCGGTCTTGGTCTTGACTCGTACTTGATTCGCCCCGGTCTTGATCTTGAATCAGTCTCGCTTTAAGTGGTCTCGAACACAACGCTGATATCCTAATTGAAGTAAACTAACAGACAAATAATACTTCCACTGCTACTTACAGCTATCTCACTTCACATCTACCTGTAGTTAAATAATTATACATATATTCCTAATTTCCTCTTTCCACAAGTGCTGGATTGTCACCCACAGTGGCCAATCCACCATTCATTCTGGGTTTGATACCATTCTGGTATGAACGCATGACTGTAAATTGCTTTGGAGAAAAGCATCTGCTGAATGGCTTATATTGTTTTTCCTTGCCAGGTCCGAAGGATGTTGTATTGTGACTATTTATTGTAGTTTTTTTTTTTAAAGACTAGGGACATCACATGTAAACCAGTTCTTTTTTCAAACAAAAATCATTTACATCCAGTGATTTATAAAGTTCTCAATGAATATGTACAGTTTTCATATATAAATAGGACATATGGAATGTCATTTACACAAACACAAGGCAGGTAAAGGTAGAGCACATCCTCCGATAATTCTTATTTAGATATAGTTCAATAATTATTTACTGGGCAATACAGCAAGCTTGTTATAATATGTAGCTGCTATTTTAGATGGAACTCAACATGTCAGCTGTGTGTTCTCTCAAATGTCTAATAAATGAGTCTTTATAAACCAAGGTTGAAGCAAAGCAGATACTGGTTTGTATGTAACATCACAGAGAAGAAAAAATACCTTCTAAATAATGGGCCATTTAGTTTTATTAAGTTTTATATTAAGAACCTATGCATATCCCAATGTTGTGATTGTTATTTATGTACTGTATCCGAGTGGTAACTATGTTAATCATTTTATAATAAAATATTAAAAGTGTAAGCTTAACATTTGCGGTGTACAAACTTAACATGATGAACAGGAAGGACATTTTTAGACTGAAGGAACCATTTATTAGAATGTAGGTTTACACCTACTACCTATATGGGTTGCTGTCTGGAATGAGGGGGGATGTCACATATTAGCCATTTTCAGTTTGACAAAGTGATATGTTTTGGACCAAAGTTTCCAATATGAGACCAATTTGAGTGATTGTACCCCAACTGGTATGTACAGTATCTTTGTAAACCTTGTGTGTTGTATGTACACTTCAATGCCAGACCTGACTTATACACCATTGACAGTAGGCTACCTCAGGGATACACCAAACATGGTTGATAAGGAGAAACAACATTGTTAGTATCATCGTTAGGCCTAGGCCCAGATTTAGAAGTTTCTAGGAACTTAAATGTGCTTTTGAGTCATCGTCCAATCACAGATCCTTTCCTTAGAAATCCAAGAACTCGAGCACATTGCATACATACTCATTGAGCAATAATGCTTGGTGCAGGTTCAGACATAGCAAACTATGTTTATCCTGCAGTGGGAGGTCACATCACAGTGTTCTTAAATAACTTTGGCACATTTATCAGGCACAAGTGGTTCTGGATTTGCCGTTGGTAAAAACACAGAGATTTCTGCACATGCATGATCCACTAGCCTAATTCCAGTGTTGGGGAATGGGGAGTAGTGAACTACATGCAGTTCAACTAGTAATTTTAATAACTTTTAAAATTTTGCAGTAGCTTGGTGGTAGTTCCAACTATATACACTACTGTTTAAAAGTTTGGGGTCACTTAGAAATGTCCTTGTTTTTGAAAGAAAAGCACATTTATTGTCCATTAAAATAACATGAAATTGATCAGAAATACAGTGTAGACATTGTTAATGTCGTAAATGACTATTGTAGCTGGAAACGGCAGATTTTGTTATGGAACATATACATAGCCGTACAGCCCATTATCAGCAACCATCACTCCTGTGTTC
This sequence comes from Salvelinus alpinus, assembly GCF_045679555.1. Lineage (NCBI taxonomy): Eukaryota > Metazoa > Chordata > Actinopteri > Salmoniformes > Salmonidae > Salvelinus > Salvelinus alpinus. Next base: position 12,961,402 of record NC_092102.1, read on the forward strand.
CAATTGCACTTTGTGCTAGCTAATCTAACTTTAAAAGGCTAATTGATCATTAGAAAACCATTTTGCAATTATGTTAGCACAACTGAAAAATGTTGTTCTGATTAAAGAAGAAATAAAACTGGCCTTCTTTAGAATAGTTGAGTAGCATCAGCATTTCTAGGTTCGATTACAGGCTCAAAATGGCCAGAAACGAAGACCTTTCTTTTGAAACGCGTCAGTCTATTCTTGTTCTGAGAAATGAAGGCTATTGCGAGAAATTGCCAAGAAACTGAAGATCTCGTACAACGCTGTGTACTACTCCCTTCACAGAACAGCGCAAACTGGCTCTAACCAGAATTGAAAGAGGATTGGGAGGCCCAATGCACAACTGAGCAAGAGGAGAAGTACATTAGCATGTCTAGTTTGAGAAACAGATGCTTCACAAGTCCTCAACTGGCAGCTTCATTAAATAGTACCCGCAAAACACCAGTCTCAACATCAACAGTGAAGAGGCGACTCCGGGATGCTGGCCTTCTAGGCAGAGTTCCTCTGTTCGGTGTCTGTTATTTTGCCCATCTTAATCTTTTCTTTTTATTGGCCAGTCTGAGATATGGCTTTTTCTTTGCAACTCTGCATAGAAGGCCAGCATCCCGGAGTTGATGTTATTTTAATGGACAAAAAAATTTGCTTGTCTTTCAATAACAAGGACATTTCTAAGTGACCTCAAACTTTTGAACGGCAGTGTATATAGTTTGTATTTGTTTGTTGTCTTCAGTCAATTGCAAATGTCCTTAGTGTTTTGAATCATGAGCCATTTCGATGATCTGTTTAGAATTTCGTGCTAGAGTTGTAGCACATACTTGTGAAAATGGCACCAAAGTGATGAAGAAAAACTGTATTAAAGCTTTATCTCCCATCATAACACAACAATAATCCAGCAGTGTATGTGTGTGCGTGTGTGTGTGTGTGTGTGCATCTGTATGTGCTCATGCATGCATTGTGTGTGTGTGTGCACTGGCTCACGTGCGCGGTGGCGTGTGTGTGTGTGTCTATTTGAGCTGTTTGTGGTTTGAGAAGTTAATTAGGAAATCTGAATAATTATGTAATCCCAGAAAGTTCTTGCTAAACTCAACATTTCCTCATCTCCTTACATCAATTTCAACCTGTATCACGTTCCGGTCAAAGGGACATTAAATTATTTAATAGTTTGTAATTGTCCCTCTTCGCCGATCCACTTTTAATTTTCCATTTGTTTTGTCTTTGTTTTACACACCTGGTTTCAATTCCCCAATTACATGTTCATTATTTTACCCTCTGTTTTCCCCATGGTTTTTGTGAGTGATTGTTTTAGTGTAAGTTCGGTCCGATGTTTGTGGGCTTGGTATTACTTCATGTATTTGGAGATTTTGAGTAAATTTCATTGTGTTACTCATCTCTGCTGTCCTGCGCCTGACTCCTCTGCACCAGCTACACCCAGAACCTTACAGTAATTCACATATCTTATCAGGCTTTTATTGTTCACCTGTTAACTGAGAAGTAACTGTTTATTCTATAGGATACCAATGGTGTACAGGTGATCTAATGTATGATAGGTGATACCAGTGACATCATGATTGCATACAGTGTCTCAAAACTCTGAGTGGTCCACAATGTGGTTTTTAAATCTGTATTGTGTACTGTAATATTTTGGAGTGACACCTAAGTAACATGTTCTAACTCTAGGAGTGAAGAGCAGGAGGTTCCCACTAACACTGGACAGGATGAGAGTGTCCTCATAGAGCTGCCTTTGAGCTGCTGCCTTTCCTAAAGTCTTCAGAAGAGTCCTTGTCTTAACACCGGTCAGTGAATCAGAAAGCGCAGTAAAAAGGTATGTTTGGATTAGTCTGATGTTTTTAATAATTTATGTATGGTGATGGCAGACAAATGTCCATCCTATTCTATTATATGGCCACGAAGAGATCTATCTCTGTTTATCAGATCCACATGCTCAAATGCTTTGAGTAGCATACATTATTATGCCAAATGTTTTGGTTAAGCTAAACAAACCAGCATTCATCTACTTACAGTTGAAGTCGGAAGTTTACATGCACTTAGGTTGGAGTCATTAAAACTTGTTTTTCAACCACTCCACAAATTTCTTGTTAACAAACTATAGTTTTGGCAAGTCGGTTAGGACATCTACTTTGTGCATGACATAAGTCATTTTTCCAACAATTGTTTACAGACATATTATTTCACTTATCAGACTCTATCACAATTCCAGTGTGTCAGAAGCTTACATACACTAAGTTGACTGTGCTTTTAAACAGCTTGGAAAATTCCAGAAAATGATGTCATGTCTTTAGCAGCTAATTTGAGTCAATTGGAGGTGTACCTGTGGGTGTATTTCAAGGCCTACCTTCAAACTCAGTGCCTCTTTGCTTGACATCATGGGAAAATCTAAAGAAATCAGCCAAGACTAATTGTAGACCTCCACAAGTCTGGTTCATCCTTGGGAGTAATTTCCAAATGCCTGAAGGTACCACATGCATCTGTATAAACAATAGTATGCAAGTATAAACACCATGGGAACATGCAACTGTCATACCGCTGAGGAAGTTCTGTCTCCTAGAGATGAACGTACTTTGGTGCGAAAAGTGCAAATCAATCCCAGAACAACAGCAAAGGACTTGTGAAGATGCTGGTGGAAACAGGTACAAAAGTGTCTATATCCACAGTAAAACGAGTCCTATATCGACATAATCTGAAAGGCCGCTCAGCAAGGAAGAAGCAAGCCACTGCTCAAAAACCGCCATAAAAAAGCCAGACTATGGTTTGCAACTGCACATGGGGACAAAGCTCGTACTTCGAAATGTCCTCTGGTCTGATGAAACAAAAATAGAACTGTTTGGCCATAATGACCATCGTTATGTTTGGAGGAAAAAGGGGGATGCTTGCAAGCCGAAGAACACCATCCCAACCGTGAAGCACGGGGGTGGCAGCATCATGTTGTGGGGGTTTTTCTGCAGGAGGGACTGGTGCACTTCACAAAATAGATGGCATCATGAGGAAGTAAAGTGATGTGGATATATTGAAGCAACATCTCAAGACATCAGACAGGAAGTTAAAGCTTGGTCGCAAATGGGTCTTCCAAATGGACAATGACCCCAAGTTCCAAAGTTGTGGCAAAATGGCTTAAGGACCACAAAGTCAAGGTATTGGATTGGCCATCACAAAGCCCTGACCTCAATGCTATAGAAAATCTCTGGGCAGAACTGAAAAAGCGTGTGCGAGCATGGAGGCCTACAAACCTGACCCAGTTTCACCAGCTCTGTCAGGAGGAATGGGCCAAATTTCACCCAACTTATTGTGGGAAGCTTGTGGAAGGCTACCCGAAACGTTTGACCCAAGTTAAACAATTTAAAGGCAATGCTACCAAATACTAATTGAGTATGTAAACTTCTGACCCACTGGGAATGTGATGAAAGAAATAAAAGCTGAAATAAATCTTTCTCTACTATTTTTCTGACATTTCACATTCTTAAAATAAAGTGGTGATCCAAACTGACCTAAAACAGGGAATTTTTACTGGGATTAAATGTCAGGAATTGTGAAAGACTGAGTTTAAATTTATTTGTCTAGGGTGTATGCAAACTTCCGACTTCAACTGTACATCAACAGAGCAAAATTGGTTGAAAAGACGCCATTACAGCAGGTTTCTGTTTGTAACAACATCATTTAAACCAGTTTTGCCCACTGGGTAGTTGGTACTAATTAATATCTCTCAAACCTTTGACCTCCTCTGGAGCAGGGATTGACAACTTTGATGGGGGTGGGGGGCCACAAAAAAATCATAACTCATCATGAGGGGCTGCAGTTGCTCGTGGGTCTGAGAAGCCGTTTTAAAGTTCATTTCTTGCAATTCTGCACACTTTGCCATAGGATGGAGGCAAATGTTTGCAGTTTTTAATATGATAACTGATGATCAGTGGGCCCCACCCTGGTTGGTAATTTGACCATGCGTACTACAAGTTTAGATAGCTGTCCGCTAGACTAACTTGGCAATCTAAAAAGTGTTAGCTGTCATGGGCTAATTGAATGACTGCTGATGCACAACCACATTTTTTTATTGCACCTGGTGTGTTCTATTATTCAAATTCTCAACAGCAAGTTGAGACACCGACTGAGTTTTCCAAACTTTTGACTGGTACAGTATATACAAAAGTATGTGGGGGGGCACCCTATTCAAATGACACCCTATTCTATATGGGCCCTGGTCAGAAGTTGTGCACTTTAAAGGTAATAGGGTGCCATTTGGGAGCCAAGAAATGTTTTCACTAAAGAAGAGCTCTTTGACTAGAATAGCAGGTGATTGCTCATTGTCAAAGTGCGTGTTTAAGATCAACTACATTGCAGTCTGGGCTCGTATTCACAAAGGGTTTTAAAGTAAGAGGGCTGATATACGATCATATTTCCCTTTTAGATCATTATGAATACAATTATATGAATACTCTGAGACTTTCTGTAAATACGGGTCCTGCACTCCAAATAACTACTAATCACAGTATGTGACCAAGATTAGGAATTCTGCACTTCAAACATGCCAACTGACAGTACAGTACAGTTAGAGAGAAACAGGAAACCATGGGGCTAGCCATAGGTTGCTTCCCAAATGGTGCAATAGGCTACGTCCCAAATTGCACCCTATTCCCTACATTGTGCACTACTTTTGATGGGCTCTGGTCAAAAGTAGTGCACTATGTAGGGAATAGGTGTCCATTTTGGATGTAGATCACACAGCCATATACTGTAGAGAAGAGGAAGAAGTGAAAGTGTTGTAGTGCCACTTAACTGGGTCCTAGTCATAGAGCTGGGCGCTATCGCCAAAAATCCATAATGCGATAACTTTCCTGAATTGATTAACGATAAAATAGAGCAATACGTTTATAACATTAATGTGCACCACAGTTTTATTTATTTATTATCCTTTAAACTACCACTACTAGTTTGATGGTTGTAGCCATCAATTGCCCCATTAAGATCACCCATCAAATCAAATCAAAGTTTATTTGTCACATGCACCGAATACAACAGGTACAGTGAAATGCTTATTTACAGGCTCTAACCAATAGTGCAAAAAAGGTGTTAGGTGAACAATAGGTAAGTAAAGAAATAAAACAACAGTAAAAAGATAGGCTATATACAGTAGCGAGGCTATAAAAGTAGCGAGGCTACATACTGACACCGGTTAGTCAGGCTGATTGAGGTAGTATGTACATGTAGATATTGTTAAAGGGACTATGCATATATGATGAACAGAGAGTAGCAGTAGTGTAAAAGAGGGGGTGGTGTGTGGTGGGACACAATGCAGATAGCCCGGTTAGCCAATGTGCGGGAGCACTGGTTGGTCGGCCCAATTGAGGTAGTATGTACATGAATGTATAGTTAAAGTGACTATGCATATATGATAAACAGAGTAGCAGCAGCGTAAAAAGAGGGTTTGGGGGGTATAGGGGGGGCACACAATGCAAATAGTCCGGGTAGCCATTTGATTACCTATTCAGGAGTCTTATGGCTTGGGGGTAAAAACTGTTGAGAAGCCTTTTTGTTCTAAACTTGGCACTCTGGTACCGCTTGCCATGCGGTAGTAGAGAGAACAGTCTATGACTGGGGTGGCTGGGGTCTTTGACAATTTTTAGGGCCCTCCTCCGACACCGCCTGGTGTAGAGGTCCTGGATGGCAGGCAGCTTAGCCCCAGTGATATACTGGGCCGTACGCACTACCCTCTGTAGTGCCTTGCGGTCAGAGGCCGAGCAATTGCCGTACCAGGCAGTGATGCAACCAGTCAGGATGCTCTCGATATTGCAGCTGTAGAACCGTTTGAGAAATATGAGAAAACATATTTAATTTCAAACTTCACATTTCTCTAGTATAGGCTACTTATCGTAATGAACATTATCGTCAAAATGCTTGCGATAAGTGATCCGTATGGTCAGTGTTGATCATTTTCAGTTTATCGTCCCAGCTCTACAGTATCAGATACAGTATTGGTGCTTTTCACCTCATGTTACACAATAATACCACGCTTTACTTTTTCTCTTTACTTTTTGTTTTACAGGTGAATATAGGCTATAGGTGTGTTAAGATGTGACAATATTCAGCTATGTGTAACAACACAAAACCGTCATTTCTGTATTGTCATCTCTTGGCTCTAGTATAGCTACACCTGTGGGCCAAAGATAAAAACAACACAGAAAGTGCTAGCCTTTCCTGTCCTCCCCAAAACAGATTTCAGAACACCCAGAACAAGATAGATTGGGGGTCAGGCAATATATTGTCTTGTTGGGGACTTGACCCTCTCTATATCCTCACTTTGCACACAGACTTTTACTGCCTTCATGTCTTGTTCTAGCCTCTCCTCCATGTGTTCCAGATTTAGAACACTCAGAACAAAATAGATTGGGGATCAGTCTCACGACTGTCCTGTCTTGTTCTGTACTGTTTATCCTACTGCCATGTACTGTCTGCTCGGCATGTCTTGCATTTGCACCGCATTTCTTCTGTAGTTCTCGTTTTTGTTGCTTTAATCTGTTGAGGGGTGACGGCATTGCGCTATTAACATAACACTAGACGGACAATGATGAAACATTTTATTTGTCTCAGTGCCTCCACTGTCCTGTTGGAGACTTACTGTATGTTATTTTATTACTGAGTTAGGATAATAATTGACATGTCTGAAAGTGAATGTTCTGAGGGGTATACTACAAAGCAGAATCGAGGAGTTAGCCAGCTAACTTTGATAAGCAACAAGAAATAACTATAGCTAAACTTAGATATATATATATTTTTTTGTTTGTTTTGTTAAATCAATTAGACCATGCCCATTTCAAGCTTATCTTTCCCCAAAAAATTAAAGACTACATCCTCGATCCTGATCCTGCTTTGTAGTATACCCCTCTGGTGTTTTGGTGTTTGTATGATGCATGGACCCTACATTGACCTCGTGTCAATCTTCTTTTAAAAAAATGACCTCTTTATGATGGATTTATATTCACAGATTTATCTCAAGTATTCCCTATTCCCTTTGGTTTAAGATGGAATTCAATCAAAGCTACATTAGCTGACACATTAACTGTTAATAACACAGCAATGTGGCTTTGAATGAATTGAGCCAAAGGGTCTGGTATAACATTGTGCACTCTATAGGGAATAGGGTGCTATTTGTGATGCAGCCTGTATGTTTATGGATATATTACATCATTCAATGTCCTTTATTCCTGTCTCTTCCAGCTCTGCTTCACCATGGCACAGTGGACGCAGATGAAACAGCTGATCCCCTATCTGGCCACACAGACCCTCAACGAGCTCTACTCCCCCTCCTTTCCCATGGACGTCAGGTGCTACCTGGCCAACTGGATTGAGGAGCAGAGATGGTATGACGCACACATAAAGCACACATACAGTCTGAATTTTGACAAATAAAAGTGGGAAAGTGGATACACAAACACACCTCTCGCTCTCTCTCTCTTTCTTTCTTTCTTTCTTTCTCTCTTTCTTTCTTTCTTTCTTTCTTTCTTCCCTCCCCAGGGAGGACTTTGAACCAGAGAAGGTAGACCAGGAGCCCCAGGCTCTGACCCTGCTCGATCAGATCATATCCTGCCTACAGAATCTAGCCAGGCAGAACCCCAATGTGGTGGAGAGTATGAGGCTGCAGCATATCTCCAGGAACATGGTACAGTAGATACACACACTTATCCTCTCCACCAAACACACACACACTTGTAAAAATGGATTCCCATTCAAAATCCTATTTTCCCTAACCCCAACATTTTTTACTGAGTGTTTTCTTTTTATTGACCAGGAAATTAAAATGTGCGGACACATTCTCTTTCTGTCCAACAATAAGAATTTCAGTCTTATCTTGATTTAGCTGGAGGAAGTTGTGAGCCATCCAAGTATTTACAGTCACTTTTAATGAAACTGGGTTCCACTTGATCTCCATCATAACATAATGAGCACAACAGTATTCTTTTTTCGCAAAACTCTAAGTCATTTCTCATTGCTTTCACACACAATGCAAATGCTAAGCACATTGTTGCTAAACAGTAAACACAACTCTACAAAAGACACAAAACTCAGTTGTGTAAATCATTTAAAAAAACATTTGGTCACAGCTGATACAAATTACTCGAATGAATGTGAACCTCTTTTGCGCATGAGCAAAACTTCTTCGCATAAATGTTCGATCAGAAATCAGTCCTTAATTCAGACATAAAAGAGTTCACCTCTGAGTTGCTGTTTGCAAGAATGGGCCAAGTAAGAGGCCGAGAGCAAGGAGAGATAGAGGGGCCCTCAGTTGATATGGAAAAAGGTAAAATTAAGCCTTTTGTTTATGGATGTTCATGCTCTTGAGTGACATTCTTTCTGCATTGGTCATCTTTGGTAACACTAATACAGCCGATGATGTGATAATATGTTTACTTGCCTTTTAAGGTCATACTGTAAATATAGTACAAACAAATGGCACAGGCATATTGTATAAAAGGTTAACCATGTTAGGGTATATTGATAGTTGTAGTTAGTATTTATTGGGCCATTATGTAACGATTGATTGAAATGACTTTTCATTAGATAACAAGTTGTATGTTTTGACGGAGGTAGTTGATTTGGTGTCAGTTTGTGTTAATTGTTTTGAACAAGTCAATTATTTTTGGACAAAGAAAAAGCAAAACTGTAAATCAATACAGTCTAAAAATGTATCCGTGGAGCTAAAATAAATGACACATAAATGTAAAGCGGAGTATTTTCTGTGTAGCAGTGAAAATCAATGCTGTGCTTTCTGATAACGCTGCCAAGTTGTAACATTTATAAACTGAACAGTACTGGACCCAAAATTGAACCTCGAATGCAGCACTTAAATCCAAGAGTACAAGAGAGCTGTTTGGCATCTGTGTTGGCTCTAAGATCATTTACCACATTTACCACCACTTTTGTGATGTGGTGGGCACAAAAAACAGATAGGATTTTTTTTTTTTATTAGCTAGCGCTTAAAAAATAATTTCGCTGTTTAAAAATAAATTTCTCCAGAAATGTACTTAAGAATAGAAGGTTGGAGAGTGGCCGAAAATGTATAACAGCTGAAGAATCTAGATTACTTTTTTCAGACACAGCAGTTTTTACTGCAGTGGGGAAAGTGACTGTGAACAGGGAGTGATTAGCAATAGCTTGCACTTCTTCAGATATGCAATTCTAAACTGTTTTCAAGAAGGTGGTAGGGATAAACCTAACTCTAACCTAGAGAGACTCCCCCTGAGGAAGTTGATGACACTATTTCAAAGCAATTTCCTGTCCTAGAGAGGAAATGCATGTTCAGGTTCCACCAGCGGACGAAGGCTATTTATACATATTCACAAATTGGGTGTGGGAATCTCTACATGGAGCTGATAAACATCAACAAATAGTGCACTGACAGCTGTCAGTGTAGCTAGCTAGCATGCTAACCTTATCTAGCTAGCTAGCTAACTATCTTGCTAACCTAATCTAGCTCATGGTTTTGTACAAAGTGGGCATTTCGGATTTGTCACTTCAAGCCCTAATACACTGAGTGTACAAAACATTAGGAACACCGTCCTAATATTTGCCCTCAGAACAGCCTCAATTCGTCAGGGCATGGACTCTACAAGGTGTCGAAAGCGTTCCACAGGGATGCTGGCCCATGTTGACGCCAATGCTTCCCACAGTTGTGTCAAGATATCTCGATGTCCTACGGGTGGTGATCCATTCTTGACACACACGGGAAACTGTCTCAAGGCTTAAAAATCATTTTTTAACCTGTCTCCTCCCCTTCATCTACATTTATTAAAGTGGATTTAACAAGTGACATCAATAAGGGATCATAGTTTTCACCTGGATATACCTGGTCAGTCTATGACATGGAAAGAGCAGGTGTTCCTAATGTTTTGTACACAGTGTATATCATACTTTGACTAAAACGATGACTTAAATTGTTGGCAACATCATGGGTAATCTTCGGCCATCGTCTTTCAGCTCTAAATAGTGGATTTCTACTGGTGTGGGCATTTGACTCTAAACCTTAAACCTAAAATAGCAGTTTTGCTTTTCAGTATTGTTCTTGTTTTCCTATTTTGTTAGGACATTCTGGTCAAGTCCACACACACGAATACGCACACACACACACACACACACACACACACACACACACACACACACACACACACACACACACACACACACACACACACACACACACACACACACACACACACACACACACACACACACACACACTAATGATACTGAAGTGGCCCACTCAGGGCCTTATACATGGCCTTCTCACCATTGTTTACTGTAAAGAGAACAACTGAAAATACAGGTTTGAAAGCATACAGTTCAGTAGCCTAGGTGCCAGTCTGTTTCTACTCTCTTGCCAAGTCCTTATGGAATTGTCACACATGGAGTTAGCAAGATAGCACAAACAGATCTAGGACCAGTCTAACAGTTCTCAGTACTCAGAGGGAACATGTTGTCATTCAGTAATATTGTCATCTTATATTGAATCAACTGACCTGACTATGTGGATATGGTCTGGTGGTTGATGGGAACTCTGCCTGTCTTCCAGAATATGTTCCGCTCCCAACCCTTCCAGCTGGTACTCACAGTCAGGGATGTCCTGAGGAAGGAGAGAGAGCTGCTCAGTCAGGCGGTAAGTGTAACAGAGCCTTTAGCTCAGCGTGCCAACACAGTCTTGGGGCACATAGGAGGGCCACAGAAACCACAAAAGTTCACTTCCAACACAAAATATGTTTTGGATTGTTAATATGACAAGAAAGCTCAGTGTAAAAAAATTGACTTTTTTACATTTGACTTTTAAAACATTTGAATGTTTAATATGTGGGCATAATAGGTAATACCAGTCCGCCCCCCCTCCATAGTTTACCCAAATCCCCTCACTCCACTTCCCCCTGGCCCCAACCCAGCCCAGAACCCCATGGGCTCTGCCCCCACCACCAGACACACCTCTAATACTTTGTCTTTCCCCTCCACAGTCTACCCAGATCCCGGCCCTAGCCTTCTTCTCTCAACCCCCAGCCCAGGATTCCATGGCTGCAGCCCCCCCCACCAGGGACGTGGACCTGCTTGTGCTCAAGGTGCTTGAGATCCAGGACTGCAGACAGCAGATCCACCAGCTGCAGGAGGAGCTCAACTGGGAGAGGCAGAACTATGAGTCCATGCAGGGTGAGAAATACCAAAGACACATATTACTAAGACGGGGAACAGTTAGCATTTCCCCATAGCAAAACATGTCACAGTTAGCCGCAATGCTAATTCGAGCTGAGCATTTGCATAGCAAATAGCTATGGGTGACGCAGAACTATGAATCTATTCCGGGGCATGAGATGGCTGGGGATAAAGAGATTCTCTGGTACTTTTGTATACTTTTTAGCCAGTAGTTCTGAAAGTAGCGCTCACGAGCCAAAAGTGGCCCCATTTAGACGTTTTTAATCAAAAATCGACTTACAGTCAAGGGTGCATACATTATGTGCACCACGTCATTGTGCATCTTGCTAGCTGTCACTTAAATGGCGAGGTTCTGAATCTCATTGGCTGGAACTCGAATTGCTAGTGGGCTGGTCCATGTGGGAGGAAATGTAGGGAAAATGGTGCCGCACAGCTTCTAGTAAACACTCGCTTTTAAACTAGGGATTTTGTGGCTAATTGAGGTAAAACAGTAATTCAGCTCGTAGATTATGCATGTATGAACTACACACTGACACATTCAGCCCAAGTTGAAAAAATAGTTGTCGCTAAATTTCCGGAGCATGTCTTTAAGTAATATTTCCCCCTTAGTCATGCATGGACTTTTATGGGATGTGACGTAAAATGTGACTTTAGTGGACGTTAGGATTCGTCCCTATATGCCACTCAGCAGACACTTTTATCCAAAAAGACTGTATATTGAGTACATACATTTTTTGTCAATTTACCAGTTGAGCCAGTTGGAACCTATACAAATCTGGATGGAAGCTACAGAATTTAACACAACATACTTCTTTGATCTGGGTTTAATGTTCTGACAAATTGGCCCCCATATGGCACCCTATTCCTTATAATATGCACTACTTTTGACCAGGACCCGTAGTTGCCATTTGGGACACAACCTAAATATACTGTATCGATTATTACTCATGCTCAGACTAGTTTGTCAACTACAATACATGTATGTGGACAACCCTTCAAATTAGTGGATTTGGCTATTTCAGTAAAATCGAGCACACAGCCATGAAATCTCCATAGACAAACATTGGCAGTAGAATGGCCCGTATTGAAGAGCTCAGTGACTTTCAACGTGGAACCGTCATAGGATGCCACCTTTCCAACGAGATAGTTTGTCAAATTTCTGCCCTGGTAGAGCTTCCCCGATCAGCTGTAAGTGCTGTTATTGTGAAGTGAAAACATCTAGGAGCAACAACGGCTCAGCTGCAAAGTGGTAGGCCTCACAAGCTCACAGAACGGGACCAGTGAGTGCTGAAGCGTGTAGCTCGTAAAAATCGTCTGTCCTCGGTTGCAACGCTCACTACCGAGTTCCAAATTGCCTCTGGAAGCAACGTCAGCACAATAACTATTTGTCTGGAGCTTCATGAAATGGGTTTCTATGGCTGAGCAGCCGCACACAAGCGTAAGATCACCATGCGCAATGCCAAGCATCGGCTGGAGTGGTGTAAAGCTTGCCGCCATTGGCGCAGTGGAAACGCGTTCTCTGGAGTGATGAATCACGCTTCACCATTTGGCAGTCCGACGGACGAATCTGGGTACCTGCCCGAATGCATAGTGCCAACTGTACAGTTTGGTGGTTGGAGGAGGAATAATGGCCTGGGGCTGATTTTCGTGGTTCGAGCTAGGCCTCTTAGTTCCAGTTAAAGGAAATCTTAACGCTACAGCATACAATGACATTCTAGACTATTCTACGCTTCCAACTTTGTGGAAACAGTTTAAGGAAGGCCATTTCCTGTTTCAGCATGACAATGCCCTCGTGCACAAAGAAATGTGCATACAGAAATGGTTTGTCAAGATCGGTGTGGAAAAACTTGACTGGCCTACACAGAACCCTGACCTCAACCCCATCGAACAACTTTGGGATGAATTGGAACGCCAACTGCAAGCCAGGCCTAATTGCCCAACATCAGTGCCCAACCTCACTAATGCTCTTGTGGCTGAATGCAAGCAAGTCCCCGCAGCAATGTTCCAACAATTTGTGGAAAGCCTTCCCAGAAGGGTGGAAGGCTGTTATAGCAGCAAAGTGACAACCAACTCCATATTAATGCCCATGATTTTGGAATGAGATTATTGCCCAGCAGGTGTTTACATACTTTTGGTCATGTAGTGTATGTGGTTCATAGTTATTCTGAGGAATTTAGTTGTACCCCCAAGGTCAACTCTTATTCCAGATTCCTCACTGTTGTTAGTTTGAGAACCTGGCCAACCACATTCTATTCAAATTCAATGGTAGAAGCAGCTTGATGTAGCAGAGTTTGTAATCCCTATGGTGTCAAGATTAAGTCAATTCATATGAAACGGTTCTTCCACAATGGAAATCATGGCTTTCACAGCCAAACATGGTTCAATCAATCACATGTATTTATAAAGCCCTTTTTACATCAGCAGATGGTTATACAGAACCCAGCATAAAACCCCAATGAGCAAGCAATGCAGATGTAGAAGCATGTTAGCTAAGAAAAACTCCCTAGAAAGGCAGGAAACTAGGAACTAGGAACCTCTAGAGCGGCTATTCCCAAACTATTCCCAATGCCGTCGGGGGTACGCCAAATAAAAATGTAATTCACATTTTCAAACAGTCCATCTAGCTTTCCCAACGGTGCTATACATTTGGGTGATGTTTTTTTCTCACTGCCAAAAATCAAATTAAGCCATCTAGTGTTCAGCGAAATAACAACACAATGTCAAATACAGGTTGCCTAGTCAAATAATTAACATCCAATCACATTAACCTTTACTCTCTCGCAGGAAACCTTCACTCTTGCGCAAACATTTAGAAACGAAACATGTCAATTTGAAAAATAAGCCACTGGAGTTTTTGGAGCGAGAATTAAGACGACATTCGAGTAGTAAGACATGTATAAAAGCAACAGATATCATTAATAAGAAGGGGCTAGAAGCGTCTTATATGGTGAGCTACCGAGTGGCTAGGACAGGCAAGCCCTATACTATTGTGGAGGACTTAATTCTTCCTGCTGCAGAGGATATGGCTGGGACAATGCCGGGGGAAAATGCAAAAAAAAATATACAGATCATGCCTTCATTAAACAACACTGTTTCACAACGCATCAGTGACATGGCAGGAGATGTTTTGAAACAACTACTGGTTCGCATACAAGCCAGTGAATTCTATCCGTTACAGCTGGATGAGTCAACAGAAGACATCCTCTTCTGCAAACCACTGGAAACCAGGACAACAGGAGAGGATATTTTTAAAGTACTGGACAGCTTTGTGACATCAAATGGACTTTGGTGGTCAAGATGTGTTGGTATCTGTACTGATGGCACAAAACTCTTGTGTATTTTCTGCATTATGCAATGATATGGGCAGCAACCATGCAACGCTTTTACAACATAATTCCGCTGCTTATCAAGGGGCAAAGTATTGACGTTTATTTTTTATTGAGAGATGAGTTTAAAGTTTTCTTTACCGACCATCATTTTCACTTGTCTGACCGCTTGCATGATGATGAGTTTTTCACACGACTGGCCTATCTGGGTGATGTTTTTTCTCACCTGAATGATCTGAATCTAGGATTACAGGGACTCTCCACAACTATATTCAACTATATTCATCGTGCTGTTAAGACACTGATACCCTTTGCAACCACAGTGGATTCTTGGCCCTCACTAGCATGACAACTAAATACAGGCACAGACTGTGTGTGGAAAATGATTTAAGACTGAGACTCTCCAATACAACATTGCAGAGTTATGTGCATCCTTTCAAGCACACCCTTCTCATTAACCTGTGGTAAGTTATTCACAATTTTTGATGAACAAATAAGGTTTTATATGTAAGATGGCTAAATAAAGAGCAAAATGATGTATTATTATTATTTGTGCCCTTGTCCTATAAGAGCTTTTTGTCACTTCCCACGAGCCGGGTTGTGGCAAAAACTCACACTCATTCTTATGTTTAATAAATGTATTGTTTAGTGTGTGTGTGGCTGGCTTACAATGATGGCAAAAAACAACATTTGAGAGTGAGCTGACCCTGGTGCTAGAGGGGGTACGCACCTGGAGGTTGAATGTTTGAAAGGGTACGGGACTATACAAAGTTTGGGAACCACTGATGTAGAGGAACCAGGCTCTGAGGGGTGGCCAGTCAGTCCCCTTCTGGCTGTGCCAGTGGAGATTATAAGAGTACATGGCCATTAAGGCCAGATCGTTCTTCAAGATGTTCAAACATTCATAGATGACCAGCAGGGTCAAATAATAATCACAGTGGTTATAGTGGGTGCAACAGGTCAGCACCTCAGGAGTAAATGTCAGTTGGCTTTTCATAGCCAGAGAGAGGGAAAGACAGAGCTTTTGACTAGCTTTTGAATATCTCCCAGGATACATAGAGTACATTGTTGCCTGATGACTTTAGCAGACATAAAACCGGAAGGAATACCTAGGATAGGATAAAGTAATCCTTCTAACCCCCCCCCCCCTTAAAAGAGTTAGATGCACTATTGTAAAGTGGTTGTTCCACTGGATATCATAAGGTGAATGCACCAATTTGTAAGTCGCTCTGGATAAGAGCGTCTGCTAAATTACTTAAATGTAAATGTAAATGTAAATAAAATATAGGAAGGAACTCCCTGTTGCTGAGAGACTGGGAACAGAGAGCTGGGCCAGTATCCATTAAGTGTCTCAGAGTAGGAGTGCTGATCTTGGATCAGGTCCCTCACTGTCCATGGGATCTTATTCTAAAAAGCACTCCTGTTCTGAAACACTTTGTGAATACGGGCCCTGAGCTCATGGCGGACTTTGGCTGTGTTTACACAGACAGCCCAATTGTGATCTTTTGCCAATAATTGGTCTTTGACCAATCAGATCAGATCTTTTACCAATAATTGGGTAGAAGATCAAAATTGGGATGCCTGTGTAAACACAGCCATTTTATTCTGTGTCTAGTTGAAATGAGGCCCAGTGTGCATTATTTTCCTCCAAGGCCCTGCGACAGACTAGCATCCTGTTTAGGGGGTGTACTAGTACCAATGACTGTATATATGATTGGACAAAGCCATTGATCAAATGACACCATTAATTCCATTAATTCCTCAATAGCGCATTTAAGCCAAATTAAGTCGGTTAAGATGGCGTCTCATGGAGACATAACATGCACAGTTGAGCTTCTCCAGGAAGTGAAGTTGCAGGCTAGCTCAGTGCTGCCCCCTCTCATTGAGTAACTCAATTTGAAGGCCGACCGGGTTACTGCAGGCTGCAATAAGCAACTAAATTATCCTTATAACTTCTTCTGTGCACAATTTTAAAATAATCGGTTCAAGGACATACATCTGGTGTGTTAGAAGCAATTATTGGTACCATGATTGTCTTCAATTTTTATTTATTTTTTACACTAAGATTAACCATGAAGATAGTAATTTTTCCATTCACAATAATGGGGATCCTGTTTTCTGCTAACAATGCTTGCAGTACCGCAGTCGTCCTTGAACTTCCTTGGCTTCAGTGAGAGGGGGCAGTCGCCTCCCCTGACTTGTGCCTCACGCTATAGGAACAGGAGATATGCTCCTGACTTATGGGCCATTCTGGCTCGGACAAGGCTACTTTGACTGCGTTTACACAGCATGGCAAATTCTGATATTTTTGTTCACTAATTGGTCTTTTGACCAATCAGATCAGCTCTGGAAAAGAACTGATGTGAAAATATCTGATGTGGTTGGTCAAAAGACCAATTAGTGGAAAAAATATCCACATTTGGCTGCATGTGTAAACGGCCCAATAAAATAAATAAATGTTACATTTAATTGGGTGACAGGCACTCTCCAGCAGACCCAGACCAATGGGATGGACCCCAGCATGTCAGAAGTCACCAAACTCCAGACTAACATCAAACAGCATGAGTACAATGGCCAAGTCATAGCCAAGGTAAGCTATTACGTAACACACACAATTGTTGTTCTCACGTGTGAGCCTGCTATTGTTACATCTGTCATGAGAGACTATACCTGAAGTTGTCTAAAACATTTTGCTACGGTGTGCCCTTCTGAACATGACCCTGCTACACCTATACTCTAAGTGGATCTCTATGGCCGGAGGGCCATCTAAACTAGTTTTGTTTGTCTCTCCCTGAGGTCGGAGTTTCCCAGTACTGTAATCTGTGTTTGCCTTTCTCTGCATAACTCTCTCTCTATAAGCTAAACTATGTGTGCGTACGTGTGTTCGTGTGTGTGCATGTGTCTGTTTGCAGAAGCGTGTCCAGCTGCTCCAGGAGGCAGTGTCTAGTCTGGAGAAGTGTCAGTCTCGTCTGATCAGCAGGATCAAAGCCTGGAGGTGGGAACAGCATCAAGCTACTATTGGACACCCCTTCGATGACAACCTCAGCCCTCTGCAGACGTGGTGAGGCCTGTGCGCGTGTGTGTGCAGTGGTGGAAAACATATTCATTTGTCATACTTGAGTAAAAGCAAATGCTATACATAAAATTCCTTATATTAAGCAAACCAGACGGCACTATTTTCTTGTTATTTAAATTTACACACAGACAGACGCCAACACTCAGACATCATTTATTTAACTAGGCAAGTCAGTTAAGAACAAATTCTTATTTACAATGACAGCCTACCAGAAGGCAAATGGCCTCCTACAGGGATGGAGGCTGGGATTTAAATAAAATATATATAGGACAAAACACACATCACGACAAGAGAGACAACACTACATAAAGAGAGACCTAAGACGACAACATAGCATGGCAGCAACACATGAAAACACAGCATGGTTTCAACACAACATGACAACAGCATGGTAGCAACATGGCAGCAGCACAACATGGTAGCAGCACAAAACATGGTACAAACATTATTGGGCACAGACAACAGCACAGGGCAAGAAGATAGAGACAACAATACATCACGCAAAGCAGCTCCAACTGTCAGTAAGAGTGTCCATGATTGAGTCTTTGAATGAAGAGATGGAGACAAAACCGTCCAGTTTGAGTGTTTTTTGCAGCTCGTTCCAGTCGCTAGCTGCAGCGAACTGAAAAGAGGAGGGACCCAGGGATGTGTGTGCTTTTAGAACCTTTAACAGATTGTGACTGGCAGAACGGGTGTTGTATGTGGAGGATGAGGGCTGCAGTAGGTATCTCAGATAGGGGGGAGTGAGACCTAAGAGGGTTTTATAAATAAGCATCAACCAGTGGGTCTTGCAACGGGTATACAGAGATGACCAGTTTACAGAGGAGTATAGAGTGCAGTGATGTGTCCTATAAGGAGCATTGGTGGCAAATCTGATGGCCGAATGGTAAAGAACATCTAGCTGCTTGAGAGAACCCTTACCTGCCAATCTATAAATTAAGTCTCCGTAATCTAGTATGGGTAGGATGGTCATCTGAATCAGGGTTAGTTTAGCAGCTGTGATGAAAGAGGAACAATTACGATAGAGGAAACCAAGTCTAGATTTAACCTTAGCCTGCAGCTTTGATATGTGCTGAGAGAAGGGCAGTGTACCATCTAGCCATACTTCCAAGTACTTGTATGAGGTGACTACCTCAAGCTCTAAACTCTCAGAGGTAGTAATCACACCGGTGGGGAGAGGGACATTCTTCTTACCAAACCGCATGACCTTTGTTTTGTTAATCAAGACAAGATTAAGGGCAGAGAAAGCTTGTTGGACACTAAGAACACTTTGTTGTAGAGCGTTTAACACAAAATCCGGAGAGGCGCCAGCTGAGTATAAGACGTTGTGTTTTTTGCATATAAATGGATGAGAGAGCTTCCTACTGCTTGAGCTACGTTGTTGATGTAAATTGAGAAGAGCGTGGGGCCTATGATCGAGCCTTGGGGTACTCCCTTGGTGAGAGGCAGTGGCTGAGACAGCATTGTCTGACTTTATACACTGCACTCTTTGAGAGAGGTAGTTTGAAAACCAGGCCAAAGACCCGTCAGAGACACCAATACTCCTTAGCTGGCCCACAAGAATGGAATGGTCTACTGTATCAAAAGCTTTGGCAAAGTCAATAAAAATAGCAGCACAATATTGCTTAGAATCAAGGGCAATGGTGACATCATTTAGGACCTTTAAGGTTGCAGTGACACATCCATAACCTGAGCGGAAACCAGATTGCATACCGAGAGAATACTATAGACATCAAGAAAGCCAGTTAGTTGATTATTGACAAGTTTTTCCAACACTTTTGATTAACAGGGCAAAATAGAAGTTGGCCTAAAACAGTTAGGATCAGCTTGAGTTCCCCCTTTAAATAAAGGATGCACTGTGGCTACTTTCCAAGCAATGTGAACCTCCCCAGAGAGGAGAGACAGGTTAAAAATAGGCTTGGCGATGATAGGGGCAGCAACCTTAAAGAACAAAGGGTCTAAACCATCTGAACCAAATGTTTTTTGGGGGTCAAGTTTAAGGAGCTCCTTTAGCACCTCGGACTCAGTGATCGCCTGCAGGGAAAAACTTTGTAGCGGGGCAGGGGAAAAAGAGGGAGGAGCATCAGGGATAGTCACATTAGAAGGGGTGGGAGATGTGGAAATCTTGGACATCCAACAGACGTCCAACCTCTGACTTAATGAACTGGGGCCTGTTGCACAAAACTAGGATAAGGGATTAAGCCAGGATATCTTGGTGATCCTGGCTCAATTGATCCGTAATCCGGTTGCACTAAAGATGGATAGGGGGCAGGAGGATATGTTATGGTATAAATTACCATGGAGATTTATTCTGTGGAGCTAGCCTGCTCCAGACCAGGCTAAATTCCAGGATCTATTTAATCTCATCCCTAATGTCAGTCAGCAGTCACCACAAATGGAAACCAATAGTTATTTCACTGCTCACTATACATTGTTATCACATATAACTAGACCCACTGTTATTATTTAAACGTTTGTGATCATTTATTTCAATGATTTTGGATAAAAAATGATTTTTAGATGATGTTGCTATCATTAGATAATTTACAGTTTCCCATAGACTATAAGGCTATATATAAAATGATAGAATATTAGGGCCACAGAGGGGAAAAAAACACAAGTCATAATATTGTAACCAGTTGTTTTAAAGGAGGACAGTTGTTAAAATGACAGATGTGGGGCATTTCGTGAAATTGTACTTCAGTATGGTTTCATAAACAAAGACATGCTGATGTGCCAGAATATTAAGTATCACATTGTCATAAGTATCAAAACTGTAAAAACAATATGTAGCTTTTCTGCAGAAAGAACCAGCCTCATAAATTTATGACTTTATCCTTTTTCTTCAGTGTGGCCCTAGTACTCTGTCATATAAACAAATACACATTCCATATGAATATAAAAACACAATGTGTAACATTATGTTCCTTTATTGAATAAGGACAAAACAAAGCAGGTAAACCATCAGCTCCTTTCGAAACTGAAGTCACAGTGACTCTACAAGATGGAAAGCACAGAATCCAAGCATATTATACAAAATGATACATACACATTCAAAGGTCTGTATATAACACACCCTGCATGTCTGCACACTAAAATAAATGCAGGACAAATCCATACACATCAACTGAACAGACAAATGAATGGATGCAGTAGCCTCCCTGCAGCCTTGTATTACACACAGTATACCGCACAAACATCATAAGAGGCCAAATTCGTCAAAAAACAAACCCAAAAAAACCCAAATTCCTCTGCCACCGCAGGACATATTTAACCAAAATTGAAAGCACACATACTAACTAAAATAATTCAACACATATTGGTCCCTCAGCAGCCGACCACTGTCGTCATCAGGGAAGATTGCCGGATTGTCCCAGTCCATGGCTGGTGGCACTCTGGGGGCCCTCTCCTTCCTCAGGCAGGCCACATTGTGGAGGACAGCACAAGCCACAGTAATATCACATGCCCTAACAGGGCTGACCCTTAATTTGTGAAGGCAGTGAAAGCGTGCCTTCAGGAGGCCAAAGGTCATTTCAACTCTGGCCCTGGTCCTGGCATGGGCATGGTTGTAGGCCTGCTGTGCTTCCTGGGGGTCTGTGAAAGGTGTCAGGAGAAAAGGCTGGCAGCCATACCCCCTGTCTCCCAGCAACACACCAGAGAATTCACCTGTCAACACAAAATCTCATCATTACTACCTCATAAACACAGTGATATTCTTGACACAGCCATGATGGTTATAAATAGGGGTTGTGTGGCTTACCTTGTGATAGGCACTGATAGATTTCAGAGGCCCGAAAGATTCTGGAGTCATGGACTGAGCCAGGCCATTTTGCCACAACATTGCTGATCACACAGTCAGCATTGCAGACCATCTGAAATCATAAGATGAGGAATATTACACCAATCAATGCACATCACTGGCAATGCAGAGTGTTCGTCAATGGACAATATCAAAAAGTTATGTTCACCTGAACATTAATGCTGTGAAAGGATTTCCTATTCACAAAATCGGCCTCATGGGCACCTGAGGGGGCTTTTATCCTTATGTGTGTGCAGTCCACTGCA
Source organism: Salvelinus alpinus (assembly GCF_045679555.1). Lineage (NCBI taxonomy): Eukaryota > Metazoa > Chordata > Actinopteri > Salmoniformes > Salmonidae > Salvelinus > Salvelinus alpinus. The sequence continues at coordinate 12,983,086 of NC_092102.1, forward strand.
CCAATGACATTGGGGAAACCTGTCACACAAAGTAATGAGTATCCTACTATGTGTTAACAGTTGTCCTGTAATTTGTAGATCCTCTTACCTGCAATCCTATAGAACTCCTCTTTGATGTCACAGAGTCTTCTGTGGCCAGGGAAGGAGATGAAGACATCTGCTAATGCTTTGATAGCCAGACACACACTCCTTATTGTGCGGCAAATTGTGGCCTTGTTCAGCTGTTCTGCATCCCCCACTGAGTACAGGAAGGCTCCACTAGCAAAAAAGCGCAAGGCCACACAAACCATTTGCTCCACACTCAGTGCATGGCTCCGTGCAGTGCGGTGCTTAATCCTGGGACCCAGTAGTCTGCATAGATACCTGATGCCATCTGCAGAAAACCTGTATCTTTCATATAGATGGTCATCAGGGAAGGCCAGTGGGTCCAACCGGTCCCTGAAGACCCTTTCTCGCCTGAAGGCTCTCCTCAGCACAAGTGCTTCTTCATCCACCACATCTCGCACGAATGGGCATGCCATTGTCAGAGCAGAAAGGAACACACAATTTTGGGCCTTCATATAGGCTAGTGGCCACACCTGGTGCTGGGGGGGTGGGCAAAAGAGGGCGATGCCTTATAACGATGACTTGGTTGTACTGATTGCTGGGAAAATAAAAAAAACCTTAGAAAGATGCCACCGTCCTGTGTGCTCACAATAAGAGCTCATATGTCATGGCTCACTTGACTTTACGAGAATATACCTAATTTTTATTTTGAGCTGTGTCATCTTCTTGGAGCTGGGGGAGGAAAGAAAAATAATGATTAATACATTTGTGTTACAGTTAGCATACAGTGTACATTGAAGGCATATCTCACCTCCCTCTCAAGTTTTTTTATTTCAAGGTCCAGTTTCCTAATTGTCCTCTTTTTTATTTCGGACTCCAGTGCAAGATTTTCCATCTTTTTCTTCTTGTACTGAATGTCTATGTCTGCCAGTTCTATTTGGCGCCGGAGGTGGTTGCCATACAACTTTCTGATAGCTTGTGAGCTCTGTGAACACAATACAATTAGCGCAGCTGGAATTTGGCAGGATGTGGTGTCCTTTTATTAATACGCACTATGTTGCCAGGCTGGTGTTCCCACTGTATAGCATCTGGGTCCTGTAAAAGAAATTAGATTTTTTGATTTTGATGAGGACTCCTCACCATTGTAGAGTAAATAGTACTTTCACAGTCTTAACATGATACCTCATGCCTTCTGGAATCCAGAGAGATGGTCTCCTCCTCATCATCGTCTCCATCATGTGCTGTTGCTGCTGCACTGGGGCCTTCACCCTATCACATTTAATCGGATTCATATTGAAGCTAGTAGACAAGACATGCCAGGCCTACAGTATGCCTTTGATGGAGTACTCACTGGATCAGCATCGTCTGGTGCTTGTGCTGGTGGCTCTAACAGGAACACAGTGCTGCCAGACACTGCAAGGCAATAGGTAAACCAAAGTCAGACAGTCCAAATTGATTCAATATGAATGTGGTTGTATCCCATGTAGAGATGGAAGGACATACCTTGAATGAAGCGGGTGGCATCTTGGGAGGAACCTATGCTCGTCTCTTTCCCCCCAGGGATCCCCTCTAAGACGGGCCTGCCTTTATTTAGCTCCAAGGCCATGTCCTCTGCTGGGGTAAGGTCAGCCTTTGGTGACCCACCACCCGTGCCTTGTCTGTGGGTATTCTTTTTCACTGCTAAAACAGTACAGACAATGTGTGAGCAGGCACCTTCTGGGTACAATATATGCTTGTGCTTTGTTAAATATTAGTCAGGGACCATACCATTCTGCAGAATGTTCTTGTATTTGATTTTGACCTGCTGCCATGTCCGTTTTGGCCCGTTCATGTTTAATCTACACACACACACACACACACACATTTAATGGAGTCACACTGCAAAGAATTACTTGGTATTTTTGTCTTGTTTTCAGTAAAAATATCAAAAAATGTATCATAGCTTTATACAGTGTGATGGAGTTACTTTACACAATTTCACTCATATCTGCAGTGCATTTCAATTAAAAATGTAACCGTTTCATAATTACAGTACAACTGCATTTTTGGAGATGTGAATTAAATATTTGAATTGTAATTGTGATGTTTCAGCGGAGCGGTGAGTGTGTAATTGTGCACTACTTACGCATTCAGGCGGTCTGCAATACTTTGCCACGCTTTTTCTCTTTGCTTTATCACTGTGGCGGTGTTGCCTTTCTTCTTAATTATATCTTTTACCTCCTCGTATGCCTCCATGAGGATTTGTGCTTCCGACGGGGAAAAGTACGCGGCTCTAGTTGCCATGGTAAATCAGTTAATCTGTGATCTGTGGCGGGGTCTATTTGAGTGAGCCGTGAGCGCGCACCTATCCAGGATTGGTTTCACCTGGCTTAATGAATCCGTGTCTGCTCATCCTGGCTTGGTCTTTGTGCAACCAATTAAGCCTGGACGCACATGTTTTGGCTTCATTGAGCTCAGCTGAGTCATTTATCCCGGATGTCTTAATTCTACTTTTGTGCAACAGGCCCCTGGTGATTAGAGCTCAGCCATGTGCTCCTTGTCAGTAACAACCATATCATCAACATTAAGGGACATGGGCAGCTGTGATGAGGAGGGTTGGGTATATTCTCCAGGTCTTTAACATTTTCCAGAACTTCTTGGGTTAAACCCACAGAGAGAACTGCTCCTTAAAGTAACTAACTTTGCATTGGCTTCTTCTGTGGTGTCCTCCCATGAACACCATTCTTGTTTAGTGTTTTATGTATCGTAGACTCGTCAACAGAGATGTTAGCATGTTCCAGAGATTTCTGTAAGTCTTTAGTTGACACTCCAGGATCCTTCTTAACCTCATTGAGCATTCTGCGCTGTGCTCTTGCAGTCATCTTTGCAGGACGGCCACTCTTAGGGAGAGTAGCAACAGTGCTGAACATTCTCCATTTATAGACAATTTGTCTTACCGTGGACTGATGAACATCAAGGCTTTTAGAGATACTTTTGTAACCCTTTCCAGCTTTATGCAAGTCAACTTGCAAATTCTTAATCTTAGCTCTTCTGAGATCTTGATTGTTCGAGGTATGATTCACATCAGGCTCTTCTTCTTGTGAATAGCTAACTCAAATTTTGCGAGTGTTTTTTATAGGACATGGTAACTTTAACCAACATCTCCAATCTCGTCTCATTGATTGGACTCCCGGTTAGCTGACACCTGACTCCAATTAGCTTTTGGAGAAGTCATTAGCCAAGGGGTTCACATACTTTTTCCAACCTACACTGTGAATGTTTAAATGATTTATTCAATATAGACAAGAAAAATACAATAATTTGTGTGTTATTAGTTTAAGCACACTGTGTTTGCCTATTGTTGTGACTTAGATGAAGATCAGATCACATTTTATGACCAATTTATGCAGAAATCCAGGCAATTCCAAAGGGTCCACATACTTTTTCTTGCCTCTGTATGCATAACAACAGCATCCCTTCATATACATAGAGCTTTACTCACATAGGCTACCCGTAAACAGTCAACCATACCACAAAGATGTTCAGATACCTGAGAAGCCATGCTACCCTGTCCGTACGCACGGACAAGAAGACACATGCCCAGCCGCCGAGACACATGTCCCCCCCCCCACCTCCATGTGCACGCGTACCCGACTGCATTCATCCGTATAAAACAACTTCTCTAGGCAAATGACTATTAAACAGCTAAAGCCTATGGGTAAACACATATACAAATGAAGACTCAAGTTTCAGATTGTCGTGTTTGAATATGAGAGCTTTTTTATGCAAACTGCCTGTAAAGGTTAATCCTCTGTGAATGACTGGTTTGTCTAATCAATTATGACACACATCAACATTTGTATATGTTTGCAGATGCACGATTTGAAGTGTAACATTGCTTTGTGACCTTCTGTCATTTCTCCCCCCTTCTCTCCTACCTCCATTCCCCCCCTCTCTCACTATCCCTCCCTCCCCCCTCTCTCTCAGTTCAATTCAAAGGCTTTAATGACATGGGAAACATATGTTAACATTGTCAAAGCAAAGTAGCTAATAAATCTAAGTGAATTTAACAATAAAAATGATCAGTAAACATTACACTCACAGAAGTTCCATAAGAATAAAGACATTTCAAATGTCATATTATGTCTATATAGTGTTGTAACGATGTGCAAATAATTAAGTACAAAAGGAAAAATGATCAGTAAACATTACACTCACAGAAGTTCCATAAGAATAAAGACATTTCAAATGTCATATTATGTCTATATAGTGTTGTAACGATGTGCAAATAATTAAGTACAAAAGGGAAATAATAAGTACAAAAGGGAAAATAAATAAACATAAATATGGGTTATACTGTATTTACAATGGTGTTTGTTCTTCACTTTTTTCCCTTTTCTTGTGGCAACAGGTTACAAATATATTGCTGCTGTTATGGCACACTGTGGTATTTCACCCAGTAGATATGAGAGTTTATCAAAATTGGGTTTGTTTTTGAATTCTTTGAGGATCTGTGTAATCTGAGGGAAATATGTGTCTCTAATATGGTCATACATTTGGCAGGAGGATAGGAAGTGCAGCTCAGTTTTCACCTAATTTTGTGGGCAGTGTGCACATAGCCTGTCTTCTCTTGAGAGCCAGGTCTGCCTACGGCAGCCTTTCTCAATTGCAGGGCTATGCTCACTGAGTCTGTACATAGTCAAAGCTCTCCTTAAGTTTGGGTCAGTTATAGTGGTCAAATATTCTGCCACTGTGTACTCTGTTTAGGGCCAAATAGCATTCTAGTTTGCTCAATGTTTTGTTAGTTCTTTCCAATGTGTCAAGTAATTATCTTTTTGTTTTCTCATGATTTGGTTGGGTCTAATTGTGTTGCTGTCCTGGGGCTCTGTGGGGTCTGTTTGTGTTTGTGAACAGAGCCCCAGGACCAGCTTGCTTAGGGGACTCTTCTCCAGGTTCATCTCTCTGGCTCTTTGATGGCTTTGTTATGGAAGATTTGTGAATTGCTTCCTTTTAGGTGGTTATAGAATTTAACGGCTCTTCTGGATTTTGATAATTAGTGGGTATCGGCCTAATTCTGCTCTGCATGCATTATTTGGTGTTTTACATCTCTCTTTCTCTCTCTCTCCCTCCCCCTTCTCTCTGATGAATTTAACACCCTATCTCTTCCTCTTCGAGGTGTGAACAACTCCTGGGGGTGAACGGGAAGTTG